>NC_064626.1:409617283-409920313 GCF_023864275.1 Schistocerca cancellata | reverse complement strand
CCCTTCAGTGGCCCCGTCATCGACGATTTCACTCAATGTTCACCGGCAAGTGCACCCTGCACTCTGGAAAAGCGGATGCACTCCTCGTCCTTCGCCGCCTACTTGCCCGAGCTTCCACCTAACGGCCAAGGACCCGCTCCTGCTCAGGTGGCGGGCCGGACCCAATCGTTCGACGATCTGGACGCAGCTAACCTGGCCCAGGCGATATCACCGCCTCCTGGGTTTGACAGAACACGCCCCAGTTACCCACGGGCGCGACGAAGCACCCTTGCAGACTCGCGCCGAGGTCCCACGCCGACAAATGAGGTCCCCGGCATGCAGAGCACCTGCTGGTCTGTGCTCTGCACGAAGAGAGGGAGGGAAGAGGCAACAGTCCAGCGCAGAGGGGTCGCGCACGAAGTGAGTCATTTCCCTGCAACCAAACAGCCCCACCCAACCCTCCCCCCAGGGACAGATCTTCTGTCCCAGGACACATCTCCCCCTGTGCCATGCACCCTTCGCTTTCACCTTGGGTTGGGGGCGTTTAACGTCGTACCTTGACGGGAGTTTAACGTCCTTCCTTGACAAATGACAATCCTCACCGTTCCACACGCCGACAAATGAGGTCCCCGGCATGCAGAGCACCTGCTGGTCTGTGCTCTGCACGAAGAGAGGGAGGGAAGAGGCAACAGTCCAGCGCAGAGGGGTCGCGCACGAAGTGAGTCATGTCCCCTGCAACCAAACAGCCCCACCCAACCCTCCCCCCAGGGACAGTTCTTCTGTCCCAGGACACATCTCCCCCTGTGCCATGCACCCTTCGCTTTCACCTTGGGTTGGGGGCGTTTAACGTCGTACCTTGACGGGAGTTTAACGTCCTTCCTTGACAAATGACAATCCTCACCGTTCCACAGCCCGGAGATGTTATGAAATTGTGATGATGTGATGATTGTGATGTTATGGCCCAGGTCTTATGTTGCGGAATTTGACATCATCGAGATGGTGCGGCACTCAGGGCCTCCACACATACTGGGGGATCATGGCCGACCATGTCTCACCCACTGCTTTTGATAATTCACGGTGAACCAGTGTGATTAAGTGAGGATTGCACCCAGTTAAGGGATAGCCTTTTAACGTTATGCATGGATGGCCCTTCCCGTGTTAGCTTCACCTCATCTGAGGGGGTTATATAGCGCCGGGGCCTCGTCAAGGCCATGGGATAGGACATTACGGTCCCTACCCCACTCAGGTTCCTTTGAGCCTCAAGAGCGCTTCAGAGCAATCTGAAGATTTCCGGGTATCAGAGCGTCTCCTGGCGGTTTTAACCCAGTTACAGAAGGCAAAACACCTGCCCCAGGTGGCGTCATGCAGACCGCTTTCCCGTGCGTGAGTCTGAAGATTGTGATAGAAAACGTAGCATCGCCCACCGTTTGTACACCATTTCAGATAGTCTGAGGAACCTTCTCTCTTATGACAATTTGGCTCGCGGCTTTCTGTGGAGGGGTGAATAGTGAACTGATACCCAGTTTACGTTGAATTGACTTCAGGACGACATGTGTCCCGTGTATACTCTGCATTTGAGAAGATTCAATACTACGAGTGTTTGCGTTGGGAATATTGATAGCATTCGAACTGCTACCACTCTGGTACTCCTGGGATGGGAGGTTGTTCACAGCCGGCTGGCCTCTCTGGCTGTCACACGCTTCCAGGGCTGTGGTCATGAGTCGCGTTTATGGCGGCAGTTTCCTCTGTCGGTGCTGCACTGTGGCATGGTGAGTACGTGACATGTATTGACGACCTGTGGACCACTTTTGCAGGTTAGTGGACCACTGTTAGTTCAATATGGCAATCTGTACAAAACATTTTTGCCACTGAAAGTCTCATCTGCAGGAAAAAATTGCGGGCAGTGCACCCACACTGGAAGCAGTAGCACTTTGGCGGGTAAATTCCATAAGAGCCAATCAGAATGCTCCATTCATTCACAAGACATCCTTTGTGCTGGGACATAAGAGCCTCTACAGACTGGTTCGAACAAGATGGGGGCAAGGTAACTACGGAAACTCTTCCTTGTTGAAGTGTTCAAAGACAAGTTGAAGCAGACCATCCATCTCTGGCGTGATGCTGTCCCTCATCTGCCATTGTTGCATTAGGACATCTCCAGACCATCAGCTATAGACAACGAAAATTCCAGCCATTTTTCTCTTCTGTAGGACATTGCTTCGAATTCTGTGTACGTAATTGTTCTGATTTTCCCGTCTGTGCTCAGACAGTGCTCTCTTTCCACACAACAAGAATACTTTCATGATTAATGGTGTTTTTGCAAGCATACACAGTCCTGATGAAGGCTTTTAGCTGTAAGAACATCTGCTAACGTTAACCGAGATCTATGTTGAATGCAGGAAGTTACGATTTCTGAGAAGGGACTGATATGTAATAAAAGGGTTGTTCCGTTATGATCGCTAGGAAGAATGCAAACTATGTTATTCTGGGATATTTTCGTAAACACTTTCTGAAAGCATTGCAACAGATTTCTATATTGAATTCACAGGAAGACTTGGTTGTTATTTACATATATATGAGACATTAGTATAAGACTGACAACCTTTTAGCTACAGCTGTGTGGGTGAGCCGCTCTGCAAACATCTCGCTTGGCTCTGGAGCCGCAGGTATGAAGGCTATGCATCAGCTGTGGGATTTTCTCAGGTGTCAAGTATGAAAGGGATCCAGCCCACTCAAGCTCACAGGCTCTGATGAACACCTGCACATGGCTTGGCAGCTAACTGTCACATTGTCGCTTTGTGGGGTCCACCAGCTGGTGCCCCCCAATTCATGGCAGTGTGTGTGGTGGTGTTCTGTGCGGCATGCTTCGTGATCGAACGATTTTTAACTGTAAATTATGTCTGAGAGGTGTTTCGTGACAGTATTCCTTGTGCGATCTGAATGAAAAAAAGGCGTTCGACTTATTTACTTCTTAAAAGACCTGCCCTTTAGAAACAGCAGACAATGATTTTTTTTTAGAAATAAACAATATACCCTTGAATTTCCCTTCATGAGAACCTTACTCTCCGCCATGGAGCCACCAATTTCCTGGTATGGGTGGGTAGGGAGAGGGGTGGGTGAGGGATGGGGGGTATACCAGAGAAGGAGGGGTTGACTAACTGATCAATATAATTAATTAGTCAATTAAATTTATAAGGGTGGGAAGGGGCTATTCGAGTAAATCAGACCTAAAAGTATACCTGTATCTGCGATGGGGAGGCTTTGGGTTGGACATTTCCTGAGGGAATAGGGAGGAGGAGGAGGAGGAGGGTGGAGTAGGGGAGCAATAGGTTAAGAACCTGTCAATCAAAGGAGAACAACAGGTTTGCGCTGAGTGCATACCTGCCCCTGATGTAGGTTTAGCGGTTCATGTCACGCGAGAATAAAAGATTCGTGGTCGAACAAAATATTATGCGTACTTGCGCCCAACTGACTGTGAGAAAGCAGTATAATCGCTGACACTCTCTCTATTCCTTGAACTAAGGGAGTTTTGGTTCAATGTTAACTATTGTGAAAAGATATACTCTAGCTTCCGTTCTTAATGAGAAAGGACGAATGTATTACGGCTTAGAGAGAAGGCATTGTTGTGAGGCCGCCATCTTTAATTGAACGTCCTTTTCTGATTTTGTGCGAGAATAATAAGACAATAAACCAATTTCTTAGCAGCATAAACAAGGTGTGTATTGCATAAATTGTTCTCCGTCTTATGGTTTCACATTTTCAAATATTTGTGCATGTTTACGAGACATTTCTTTGGGCTGTGGAAGCTCGAACGTGCAAACTCTATACAGTCATTAATTTAAAGACTTTTAAACCAATCCATTTCAATGGGCAGTCTTCCATAGAAAGGACAATTGGACCATAGTAAATGTAGACTAAGATTCCTGCAGATTCAGCACACAGTTTGATGACTGGCAAAATCATTGAGTGCAGCATACAGTCTACATGCAGCAGCAGATCTCTGGTCTACCATCTGCAATCCCCTGAACATAAATGTTGTCTAGTGAGATCTGTTTAGTTATTTGTTCACTTCCAAGACCTTAACTGTTTTCATAGAGAGACCAAGTACTAAAAAAATAAATCCTTGAGTCAGTAATAGTAATAATTAAATCAAAGTAGTAATTAATTTAATAATAATAATAATAGGCCTCCAGTATGTTCTGCCAGTCGTAAAAGTCGACGAAAAGAACAAACCACTAATAGGGTTAACCCCCCTTTTAGTGTGATTAGTTGGTTCAGGACAGAACTAATGAAGCCTCGGACAAGTGCTGTCATGGTCGGGGGCGACGCTTGAACCCTATGGTAACGACACTGCTAGCCACACGGAAAATGATTTAAATCCAAATAGAGGTGTTTTGCAGGATATGCTTCCTGCAACCACTCTAGAAGAAAAACAAAGACAGAGGATGAGATTGTCAGATGAAGTTAACTGACACCTCATGTTCTGTTATTACGAAGCAACAAACTTAGGAACCAACACAACTGGATACAGATCACAAGTATACACAACATTTATTACCAGATACCCAGAATTAAAATTTTTAACAGAACAACGACTAGCTGATCAGATTCGTGTAATAATAAAAAATAACAGGATACCCCAGTCAGAATTAGAAAACATCAAACAACAAGTACAACAAATACTGGAACAAAATAATGTGCAATCAGAAGAAGAAGAAAATACAGTAATGGACTCAAACATCCCAGAGCAAACAAACAAAGAACAACATGCGTCAATTAAACAATCAGAGGAAAACGAAATCTTAAGACAGCCACCAGAACTAACACAAACAGAACATGAGGTGATACACATGTTAGATATAGAAGAAAAATTTCAGTTGACATATATAGAATACAAAGACACAAATATAGACATTAGACCATTCTTGCATAGACCACCAAATAACCCACAAGTTGAAACAACAATAACAACTATCAACACAATCATACACAACAAAATAAATGAAAATACAACTGTGGAAGAGTTACAACTACTGGTTTATGTAGGAGCACTCACTACACTAAATATACACACTAGGCAGAGATCAGAACCAACCAACACACAGAAGAAACCAACAAAACCAGCATGGTAACACAAGCTACAGATCAGAATAGAAAAACTGAGAAAAGACATTGGACAGCTAACACAATTTATAAGAAATGAAATATCAGACAAAAAACGAAAAAGGTTAGGTAAAATCTCACAACAATAAGCAATAGAGCAATTAGATGAAAAGAAGCAGAAATTACAAGCATTGGCCAAACGACTTAGAAGATACAAAAAAAGTGAAAATAGAAGGAAACAAAACCAAACATTCAACACAAACCAAAATAAATTTAACCAGACAATAGATAACACACACATTAAAATGGACGATCCACCAAACATAACAGACATGGAACACTTCTGGAGCAACATATGGTCAAACCCGGTACAACATGACAGACATGCACGGTGGATACAAGCAGAAACAGACTCATACAAGATGATACCACAAATGCCTGAAGTGATAATTTTGCAACATGAAGTCACCCGAGCAATTAATTCTACGCACACTTGGAAAGCCCCCGGAAATGATAAAATAGCAAATTTCTGGCTAAAGGAGTTCACCTCAACACATTCACATCTAGCTAAACTATTTAACAATTACATTGCAGACCCATACACAGTCCCTGATACACTTACACAAGGAATAACTTATCTGAAACCTAAAGATCAAGCAGACACAGCAAATCCAGCAAAATATCGCCCCATAACATGCCTACCAACAATCTACAAAATATTAACTTCAGTCATTACACAGAAATTAATGACACATACAACACCGAACAAAATTATAAACGAAGAACAAAAAGGCTGTTGCAAAGGAGCACGAGGATGTAAAGAGCAACTGATAATAGATACAGAGGTGACTTATCAAGCTAAAACTAAACAAAGGTCGCTGCACTATGCATACATTGACTAGCAAAAAGCTGTTGCTGTGTACCCTACTCATGGTTACTACAGATACTGGAAATATACAAAGTAGATCCTAAATTAATACAGTTCCTAAACATAGTAATGAAAAATTGGAAAACCACACTTAATATCCAAACAAATTCAGATAATATCACATCACGGCCAATACAGATTAAGCGTGGAATATACCAAGGAGACTCATTAAGTCCTTTCTGGTTCTGCCTTGTTCTGAACCCACTATCCAACATGCTAAATAATACAAATTATGGATATAATATTACTGGAACATACCCACACAAAATCACACATTTGCTATACATGGATGATCTAAAACTACTGGCAGCAACAAATCAACAACTCAACCAATTACTAAAGATAACAGAAGTATTCAGCAATGATATAAATATGGCTTTTGGAACAGACAAATGTAAGAAAAATAGCGTAGTCAAGGGAAAACACACTAAACAAGAAGATTACATATTGGATAACCACAGCGACTGCATAGAAGCGATAGAAAAAACAGATGCCTATAAATATCTAGGATACAGACAAAAAATAGGAATAGATAATACAAATACTAAAGAAGAACTAAAAGAAAAATATAGAGAAAGACTAACAAAAATACTGAAAACAGAATTGACAGCAAGAAACAAGACAAAGGTTATAAATACTTATGCTATACCATTATTGACCTACTCATTTGGAGTAGTGAAATGGAGTAACACAGACCTAGAAGCACTCAATACACTTACACGATCACAATGCCACAAATATAGAATACATCACATACATTCAGCAACAGAAAGATTCACATTAAGCAGAAAGGAAGGAGGAAGGGGATTTATCGACATAAGAAAACCTACATTATGGACAGGTAGACAATTTAAGAAAATCCTTTATAGAATGAGCAGAAACTAGCAAAATACACAAAGCAATCACTCATATAAATACATCGGCTACACCATTGCAATTTCATAACCACTTCTACATCCCTTTAGATCACATAACATCAACAGATACGAAGAAAGTAAAATGGAAAAAGAAAACGCTACATGGTAAGCAACCGTATCATCTAACACAGCCACACATCGATCAAGAGGCATCCAATGCATGGCTAAGAAACGGGAATATATACAGTGAGACAGAAGGATTCATGATTGCAATACAGATCAAACAATAAACACCAGACATTACAACAAACATATTATTAAAGATCCCAATACCACAACAGATAAATGCAGACTTTGCAAACAACAAATAGAAATAGTAGACCACATCACAAGCGGATGTACAATACTAGCAAATACAGAATACCCAGAAGACATGACAATGTAGCAAAAATAATACATCAACAGCTTGCCATACAACATAAACTAATAAAACAACACGTTCCCACATACAAGTATGCACCACAAAATGTACTGGAGAATGATGAATACAAATTATACTGGAACAGAACGATTATAACAGATAAAACAACACCACATAACAAACCATTACATCATACTCACCAATAAAAAGAAGAAATTAACACAACTAATCGAAATATCCATACCCAATACAACAAATATACAGAAGAAAACAGGAGAAAAAATTGAAAAATACATCCAACTGGCTGAGGAAGTCAAGGACATGTGGCATCAGGATAAAGTTGACATTATACCAATTATACTATCAACTACAGGAGTCATACCACACAATATCCACCAGTACATCAACGCAATACAGCTACATCCAAATGTATGTATACAACTACAGACATCTGTAATTATTGATACATGCTCAATTACCCGAAAGTTCCTAAATGCAATGTAACATATACCGTACAGTTAAAAGGAAGTCACGCTTGATCAAGGTCTGCGTCACTTTCCATTTTTAACCAGATGTAACGTCTGAGAAAGGAAATAATAATAATAATGGTAAATGCATTTTATTGAAGTTACGTTTTGTCTCTGAAAGGAAATTTTGAACACAGGTCTCCACACAATAACTGGGCTCACGGTGAAATAATGACTCCTCTCATGAATCATTACAACTTATTAAATTTATAACAATTTAACTTTCATATTAGAAGGAGTTACAATGGCCCCCTTTGTGACAGGACGTCTAGAAGTGGTGTGAGAACTGAAAAATTACTGAATTTTGACTTGTGGTAACTTTCTTTTTCTGAGTGACAAGAAGTAATCATGACAAAGATAAACTTGAAAGCTAATCAGATTAAATGACAAAAGTATTAATATATGTGTCTTAGGTTAAGTTTCTTTCATTTGTGCATACATTACTATTATAATAGACTAATGAATGTGTGATTTGTTTCATGTCCTCCCACTACCAATATTTTTGGTTGGAGCAGGCAATACTCTTTGACTTTTCCCATCATCACTTCTCATCGAAAGGCAAGATCAAAAAAAGACTTTGGCAGTTCTCTTTCTGTGCGTTATCATAACAATTTTTAACTGACAGAATTTGTAGAACTGTAGAGTTTCATTGGTTGAGGACAATAATTTCCTAGTAGTTTGAAGTAGAATAGTATTTATTTATTTGAGATGTACATGTGAGTTTCTATGAACATATTTTCAAAGTGAATAATTTGTTTGTTAGAGATTATTGCATTGCATGTGTCTAAAGTTTACCTAAGGTGTCCAGTGCTTCTGTGCAAATATATGGTGTATTCTTTTTAATATTTGTGTGTATGTGTAATCGTGAAAGCCCATAGCAGTACAAAATGGAACAACAAAAGGATTAAGACAATTTCGAGACAGAATCGACTCAGAATGTGGTAGCTATACATGGAGATGCAAGCCCTGCATTATCGGATCAGTCAGATATGTCCATCATGGACAGACTTCCGACTGAAGTGAAGACTTCAATCGAAACAGAAAATGTACCGATGAGGGCAGTAGAAAACACTATCGCCTGAATGCTAATAGATTTTCAAAAATTAATGGTGTAAGGTATGAAGAAGATGGAAGAAAATAACAGAAAAGAATTTAAAGAAGTATTGTCACAAATAAAGAATTTGGAAGAAGCTAATAGAAGAGAACTGAAAGAGGTATTTTCACATCTGTAGAGTTTGAAGGAAGAAATAAAGGAAGAATTAAAGATTGTATCAAATGAAGTTCAAATCTTAAAGACTCAACAAGAAGATTTTGTCACACAAACGCAATCTTTATCAATAAATAATGAAACTATTACGAAAGAAGTCCAAGACTTGTACAAAACCGTTGCTGAAGCGAAACAGGAGCAAGAACAGCTACCTGTGAAGGATATACATCAGATGAGAAAAGAAATTAATGATATCACAGAAAAACAACAATAAGTACATGAAAAATTAGATACTTTGTCAACAGTAGTAACCGAAATTGCTTCAGGGTGTGAGAAATTAATTGCACACAAAATCAATGATAAACATACTGCTTATGAATAAAAATTAGGACAGTGGATACAAGACAAAAAAGTTTCAGTAGGCACTGTAGTTGAAAAGAAAATAGAGGAAGGAATTAATTCTGGTATGGTCTATATCCCTCAGATCCAAAGAATAGCAACTAAAGGAATGGAAACAACGCAAAACAAATTTTTGGGTGAGCTTAACACTGTGAAAAACGACTTTTCGCACATGTCAGATGAGTTGAAGGAGATGGTCACGTGGAAAAACGACTTTTCGTACATGTCAGATGAGTTGAAGGAGATGGTCACGTGTCATCTATGAATAATAGGCAAGAAGATGTATCGAAAATCCTTGGACAAATGTCACCACCAGCCCAGAAAGTAACAACAAATCCGCTTGCATTCAGGAAGTCAGCAGAAAACGAGCACTTAATTTTGGACAAACTGCAACATATGATGAAGAGAGTAGGCCTACATGTAGTGAAGAAAAGCTACTAAAATACCATCAATTCCAAACATTATGTCCAGAAGAGAAGAGAATACATCTGGTGGTGTTCATTAGGACTTTTACTGACTTGTTAAGAAGAGGTTGGAGCGAGTACCGAAAGACGCAGCATGTAGCAGGATATATGCACAGAGAAAGCAAAATGTGGGTTCTTGATGCCATAAAAACATGCACTATGTATGAACAGTTCGAGCGAGCATTCCTGTCGAAGTATTGGTCGTGGTGCACAAGAGAGGCTAATGAAAGAAGTACTAAACCCAGAACCATTTACAGCGACGTCTGGAGGATTGTGTAAATATTTCGAAAAATATCTGAACAAAGCAAAGTACTGGGATAATCCGATGAGGAACGAAGATATCACCAAGATATTAAAATCAAAATTACCCACCACCACCAGAGAAAAGCTCATGACAATCCCAGAATATGACACTGAAGAATTTTTGGCAACATTGGACACATATGACATAATCCAAGAGGACGACAAAAAGCGTGCAGAGAATAATGGACAGACGACACGGAAGTATGTCAACGGCTTTAGACAAATGATCGGCGCGCAGTCTGTGGGAACAAATGAGGTGCGAGTGCAGCCACAGATGATAATGAATGGAAATAACCAAATACAATATGCCAGGGGGGCGCAGAAAGCTATGCGCAGAAAGCAACGTGTTTTCTCAACTGTGCGCATGACGTCACGGTGGAAGCAGCTTTGCCAAACAGTACACAGTTCGAATTGTGTGTGATTGTTTTTCTTGTGTTGTTTTGTGTTTGAAGGGGTATTTTGATTGAGTTCTTTCTTCTGAGGTACTCAGTCAACAGCGGAAACATTCGGAATTGGGGAGTGTTAACGGTTTTTGCTGTAATTGATATTTGATTCGGAACTGAAATAGTTAGCGATAGTGGACAGCGGGATCAACATTGTGTTCGCCAGCTCTATAAGCTCTATAATTTATGGTTCCTCCTGTGAAATTCTTATTGGAGAATCTACAAGTGAGTGAGAAAATTAAGTTTTACAATGCCAGGCTGTGCTGTTACGAGCTGTTTTTCCTACAACCGGAGCACAAAGGGAACTGACGTAATGTATCACAGTTTCCCGCGTAATGAAACATTACAAAAACTATGGTTGTAGAAATGTTGTAGGAAAGACAGTGTAAATGTTGTGCGTGCACGAATATGTTCTCGCCATTTCGCAGAAACAGATTACTTAAGGGATTTACAGTCTGAATTGCTTAATTTGTCCCGAAAAAGAATGCTCAAGCCAGATGCAGTTCCTTCGTGCAATTTGCCGTGCAGTAGTGCGACTGTCAATGTATCACCCACAACAGAAGACAGAACCAAACGGTATAAGAAACGAGAACTACATAAGAGATCTCTGGAAACTCTGGAAAAGCTGTCACCAAATAAGAAACATCATAATAAGAGCACATTTACAGATGACAGTTTTTTTTCAGACACAGATAAAGTTACTTTGATGAATACTATAGCGGATTTAGAAAGAAGGAATGCTATTCTTACAAACAAGTGTGTGCAACTTCGAGCTCTTAAGTAAATTAATTTCAATATGATTAAATGAACAGTTTCTGATTTATTTGAGCCGATGTTTCGAATTTCAAGTGTGTGTCAGTGTGGTTGTGATCTGATATTTTACCGATGTGTGAGGCATAAGCTGCGAAAGAATATAATTCATCAGTTTTAACTGTAATATTTTAGCAGCAGAAAAGCAGTTTAGACATCTCAATTCTGGTATAAACAAAATCTTCCGCCAAGAACTTGACATAAACGCGCGTGCCGTGTCGTCTGCTTGTGAGCGCTTGCTTCCACGCTGACGTCACTAGGCCAGCCAATGGTAGAGCAGAGCGCTTACTGCCCAACCTTATTATTTAGTAACCTTGCAATATGGTTACAAGCCAAATTATAGGCAGAACCGAGGTAGAAACGGAAGACCTGACATGAGATATGGGCCATGTTATGTATGGTACAGTGGAAATCAAACCTGGAACAATAACCAAGTAAACGTACAGGAACCAAGTACCAGAATGCGAATTCGACAGACTGGCGTCAGAATACGCCTGTAATAACAGAAACGCGCGAAGATATAAACAGTAATACCAACAAAAATCAGGAAAACGCCTAAGATCCTACACCAGCCCCAGTGTTGGGGTCAGAAAGAATTGGAGGGGCAGTGGTAGCAACTTGGGCTCTGCTACGGCACAACGGCGGGCATTTATTAAGAGATGAGTTACCCTCAGACCAGACAAGGTGTGAAGTTGAGGAGAGGCTGTCTCTAGTATAAGCAGTTATGGGCAGAATTGAAAATTGTGAAGTAAAGATCAGTAAATGCAGTTTCAGCCAGTTTGTTTGACAAACTGAGCCAGGAAGCAAAGTTTCCGGTATATACAGTTAGTAATTGCAAGCTCATAGGTGCTTTTGGACCCAAGTCCAATCTCATTAGGAGGCAGGCGCCTGTAATTGTTTATCTGGGGAACTGAGCCTATAAGGGCGCATTTCTAATTGCTGAGGGATTAATTGTGCACTGCATCCTACGCTGAATTGTTTTAGGAAACACTCGCAAACATAGATTTTGCACCTGGTATTTTGAGAATGGAGAGTATAGCATGAGATACTGAGGTACCGCTTTTGCAGACAGGAAATATACATGGAAATATTGTGAGGGAGCTCAAATACAGCTGGTAACAAGCTACAGATCCAAGCATGTCCAGAAGAAGAAAAAGTAACAGATGTGAATGAGTTATTTAACCACTTACAACAAAAAATTAATGAATCGCCCCAGATGAGTCCTGAACAGATACACCAACTGAACAGATTATTGTCTAGATCTATCAATGTTTTTAAGGAAAGACCCAGCGGAGTAAGTGGCTATGGAAGTAAATTAGATGTCAAACTGCACAACACATGCTGCCAAAGTTATTACCCTGTCCCATGGAGGCTACAAGGAGCTGTATCTCAAAGGTCAAGAGATACAAACAATGTTAAAGTGGGATATGATTGAACATTCCACAAGTCCATATTGTAGCCCTCTTTTGATAGTTCCCAAATTGGGAGCAAAAGTTTGTCTTCCACTGGGTGCACGTGTAATCAGTACTACAGTAGCACCAGTGTGAATGCATCTGGAGAGTAACGACAAATTAATTCAACAGTTCAAAGTGGTAACTTATTTTATCAACATTAACTTACAGGCCTCATACTGGCAAATAAAACTTCATGAAAGCTTGAGGAAGTACACTGCATCCATTTATGCCAGATGAAGTTATCAATTTAAAGTTTTGCCCATTGGACTCAATGTAAGTGCAGGAGTCTTTATTGGAGCTTTTGATTATGTCCTAGGACCTGAACTGAGAAGCAACCTAACTTTGTTTGTTGATGACATTTTAACTGCTATAAGATCATGGGATGAGCATATAAAAACTTTGGAAAGATTACTCATAAAATTCGAAGAATCAGGAATCCTCTAGAACATCGCCCTTGTATAGACCCTCTATATACTCCTTCCACCTTTCTGCTTTCCCTTCTTTGCTTAGAACTGGGTTTCCATCTGAGTTCTTGATGTTCATACAAGTGGTTCTCCAAAGGTCTCTTTAATTTTCCTGTAGGCAGTATCTATCTTACCCCTAGTGAGATAAGCCGCTATATCCTTACATTTGTCCTCTATCCATCCCTGCTTAGCCATTTTGCGCTTCCTGTCGATCTCATTTTCAGGGCGTTTGTATTCTTTTTGCCTGCTTCATTTACTGCATTTTTATATTTTCTCCTTTCATCAATTAAATTCAATATTTCTTCTGTTACCCAAGGATTTCTACTAGCCCTCATCTTTTTACCTACTTGATCCTCTGCTGCCTTCCCAACATCATCCCTCAAACTACCCATTCTTCTTCTACTGTATTTCTTTCCCTCATTCCTGTCAATTGTTCCCTTATGCTGTCCCTGAAACTCTGTACAAACTCTGGTTCTTTCAGTTTATCCGGGTCCCATCTCCTTAAATTCCCACCTTTTTGCAGTTTCTTCAGTTTTAATCTGCAGGACATAACCAATAGATTGTGGTCAGAGTCCACATCTACCCCCTGGAAATTTCTTACAATTTAAAACCTGGTTCCTAAATCTCTGTCTTACCATTATACACTCCTCGAAATTGAAATAAGAACACCGTGAATTCATTGTCCCAGGAAGGGGAAACTTTATTGACACATTCCTGGGGTCAGATACATCACATGATCACACTGACAGAACCACAGGCACATAGACACAGGCAACAGAGCATGCACAATGTCGGCACTAGTACAGTGTATATCCACCTTTCGCAGCAATGCAGGCTGCTATTCTCCCATGGAGACGATCGTAGAGATGCTGGATGTAGTCCTGTGGAACGGCTTGCCATACCATTTCCACCTGGCGCCTCAGTTGGACCAGCGTTCGTGCTGGACGTGCAGACCGCGTGAGACGACACTTCATCCAGTCCCAAACATGCTCAATGGGGGACAGATCCGGAGATCTTGCTGGCCAGGGTAGTTGACTTACACCTTCTAGAGCACGTTGGGTGGCACGGGATACATGCGGACGTGCATTGTCCTGTTGGAACAGCAAGTTTCCTTGCCGGTCTAGGAATGGTAGAACGATGGGTTCGATGACGGTTTGGATGTACCGTGCACTATTCAGCGTCCCCTCGACGATCACCAGTGGTGTACGGCCAGTGTAGGAGATCGCTCCCCACACCATGATGCCGGGTGTTGGCCCTGTGTGCCTCGGTTGTATGCAGTCCAGATTGTGGCGCTCACCTGCACGGCGCCAAACACGCATACGACCATCATTGGCACCAAGGCAGAAGCGACTCTCATCGCTGAAGACGACACGTCTCCACTCGTCCCTCCATTCACGCCTGTCGCGACACCACTGGAGGCGGGCTGCACGATGTTGGGGCGTGAGCGGAAGACGGCCTAACGGTGTGCGGGACCGTAGCCCAGCTTCATGGAGACGGTTGCGAATGGTCCTCGCCGATACCCCAGGAGCAACAGTGTCCCTAATTTGCTGGGAAGTGGCAGTGCGGTCCCCTACGGCACTGCATAGGATCCTACGGTCTTGGCGTGCATCCGTGCGTCGCTGCGGTCCGGTCCCAGGTCGACGGGCACGTGCACCTTCCGCCGACCACTGGCGACAACATCGATGTACTGTGGAGACCTCACGCCCCACGTGTTGAGCAATTCGGCGGTACGTCCACCTGGCCTCCCGCATGCCCACTATACGCCCTCGCTCAAAGTCCGTCAACTGCACATACGGTTCACGTCCACGCTGTCGCGGCATGCTACCAGTGTTAAAGACTGCGATGGAGCTCCGTATGCCCGGCAAACTGGCTGACACTGACGGCGGCGGTGCACAAATGCTGCGCAGCTAGCGCCATTCGACGGCCAACACCGCGGTTCCTGGTGTGTCCGCTGTGCCGTGCGTGTGATCATTGCTTGTACAGCCCTCTCGCAGTGTCCGGAGCAAGTATGGTGGGTCTGACACACCGGTGTCAATGTGTTCTTTTTTCCATTTCCAGGAGTGTATAATCTATCTGAAAGCTGTCTGTATCTCCAGGCTTCTTCCATGTATACAACCTTCTTTTAAGATTCTTGAACCAAGTGTTAGCTATGATTAAGTTGTGCTCTGTGCAAAATTCTACCAGGCGGCTTCCTCTTTCATTTCTTAGCCCCAACCCATATTCACCTGCTACGTTTCCTTCTCTCCCTTTTCCTACTACCGACTTCCCGTCACCCATGACTATTAAATTTTCGTCACCCTTCACTATCTGAATAATTTCTTTTATTTCATCATACATTTTTTTCAATTTCTTCGTCATCTGCAGAGCTAGTTGGCATATAAACTTGTACTACTGTAGTAGGTGTGGGCTTCGTATCTATTTTGGCCACAATAATGCGTTCACTATGCTGTTTGTAGTAGCTCACCCGCTTTCCTATTTTCCTATTCATTATTAAACCTACTCCTGCATTACCCCTATCTGATTTTGTGTTTATAACCCTGTAGTCACCTGACCAAAAGTCTTGTTCCTCCTGCCACCGAACTTCACTAATTCCCACTTTATCTAACTTTAACCTATCCATTTCTCTTTTTAAATTTTCTAACCTACCTGCTCGATTAAGGGATCTGACATTCCACACTCCAATCCGTAGAACGCCAGTTTTCTTTCTCCTGATAACAATGTCCTCCTGAGTAGTTCCCTCCCAGAGATCCGAATGGGGGACTATTTTACCTCCGGAATATTTTACCCAAGAGGACGTCATCATCATTTAACCATACAGTAAAGCTGCATGCCCTCAGGAAAAATTACGGCCGTAGTTTCCCCTTGCTTTCAGCCGTTCGCAGTACCAGCACAGCAAGGCCGTTTTGGTTAGTGTTACAAGGCCAGATCAGTCAATCATCCAGACTGTTGCCAACAGATACCCCTCCATTGTGGTTGCACCTACGGTACGGCTATCTGTATCGCTGAGGCTAGCAAGCCTCCCCACCAACGGCAAGGTCCATGGTTCATGGAGGGGAAAAATAAGGTACAGATTGAGATTGCTCAAGCTTTCTCTTGAGAATTAGGACCTGTAACGTATTCTGTATAATTACAATTTTTAGAAGGGTAGAGAGGAGAGGAGTAATGTGGAATAATGTGAGTTGGCAAGGGTATAGTACACTGGATATTATGAATTAATGAAGAACAAAAGTTTGTAAGTGAACATTAAACTGGAGACAATGTACGAGACAGTGACCATGTGAGTAAACACGAGTGACTCTATGTGGAGCCTTAGTATGAAAATATAAATCCATTCAAGTGACGGCAAGAAACTTCAATTTGAAGTATTGTGCATTCTTGGTGGATGAAACCGTGATGGTAGTGAACATAGTAGATGGAATTATACAAGGAACTTCAGATGGAAGTCTTGTTAGTGCTCTCAGAATAACAGAACCTCACTGGTGAAGGAAAGAATTACTGGAACTACAAAAGAATGACAGTGATTATTTTCTTTTCCAATAAAATCATCATGGATGACAGTTGTTGGCAAGGTGTATTATTTCATTCAATTCTGAGGAAGATGCGAATCTGTGAAACGATATCATGAATAGCAATTGATCAAACAACACATGAAAAAAAAGAGGACTCAGATGAAAATATCAGTGTGAAATTTTGGCAAGGAGTATTATTGTGTTCAGTTCTGATGAAAATGCGAATAATCAATAACATCATCATGGATGACAGTTGTTGACATGGTGAATTATTGAGTTACTGTGAACTGAAATGTGACCTTTTGGTAGCAGCAATAACAACATCATGGACAACAATAGTTGACTTGGTGTATTATGGTTCACATATAAATCCGAAAGTGATGCTGTAATCTTTCTAATTGGAAGCATTCTACATGTAAACTATACCATATCAAAAGTGCTGCATCGTTGCTAATGATGTGATTAATCTGTTCTTTTTAGCGAGTATAGCTTTGGTAAAACATTCATGACCATTGACTTACGTTTCATGTAATCGTGATGAGGGCAGTACTTGAGGTCGACATAATGGTTTCGAGAGAAGTCTACTGTTACCCACACATTCCATTCTCCTGCTGAGGGTTGTACATCTTCCTGCCTCTCCAACCACCTTCTGCTCCTGTAACCTCACAGCTCCACCACAAAGAACCTCCTCTCCAACCATCTCTTCTCTAACAAGATTGTGCAAAAAAAAATTGTTTCTCGTTTGTGCATTCACAAAATGAACATTCAGTTTTCAATAGTAACATTCAGATATTAAGTTAATTTCAATGAGTTACTTGTAAATTCAAAACACATGTCAATTTTTGTACAACTGATGTATGTAAATTTTGTGAAGTTCTGTGAGATTTTTGTGAAATGTAGAAATGTAGGCAAGCTTAACTAAACACCGCGCCCTGCGTTTTCCCAGGTTTTCGTGGGGCCAGGAGCGTGAACGAGGCGGCGAAAATTGCGAATGTCCCAGGCTACATGAACTGATTCAACATACAGAGGCAATTTATTATAGCCTAACCTTGTTCCCCAGTAGCATGCCAGCTAAGCTACTTGTCTTAAGATCATATAGTAACTGCAGTGTCCCTTCCAAAATTAAGAAACTTTTTTGACCAGGAGCATTCCAGCAGTTTGTGTCATGTGTGAGTAAAAGATAGAAGGCCAAACAAGATATTATTTGAAGTGTAGTCTCGCTCAATTGACTGTGAGAAAGCAGCATTATCGGTAATGCTCCCTCTATTCCTTGAACTGAGAGGGCTTTGGTTCAATGTTAATTATTGTGAAAAGATATAGTCTAGCTTCTGATCTTAGTGAGTATGGACGAATGTGTTACGGCTTAAGAGAGAAGGCATTGTTGTGAGAACGCCATCTTTAATTGAAAGGTCATTTCTGATTTTGTGTGAGAATAGTAAGCCAATAAACCAATTTCTTAGCAGCATAAACAAAATGTGTATTGCATAAATTGTTCTCCATCTTATGGTTTCACATTTTCAAATAATTGTGCATGCCTACGAGACATTTCTTTGGACTGTGGAAGCTCGAACCTGCAAACTCTATATGGTCATTAATTTAAAGACATTTAAACAAACCCACTTCGATGGACAATCTTCCACAGAAAGGAGAATTGGACCATAGTTAACATAGACTAAGATTCCTACTGATTCAACACACAGTTCGACACCCGGCGGAGACTTCGAGTACAGCTTACAGTCAGTGTGCAGCAGCAGATCTCTAGTCTACCATGGACAGTCCCCTGAACATAAACGTTGTCTAGTGAGATCTGTTTGCTTATTTGTTCATTTCAAAGACTTAAACTCTTTTCTTAGAGAGACCAAATACTAGAGAACTAATTCCTTGATCAGACACCATTTCCCTTACCAGCAGACAATAACGTCCTTATATGCTGATCTTCTGTTTCCTGGACTGTGGAGACATCAGACTACGTTACTTAAAGTAGCGAATTCTTTTGTCTAGGTAAATGACTTGATTAATGATGGGAACAATGGGAAACTATGGACCAGTAACAAGCAGACAACAGTAACTTGTCCAGTTCCTAGAGAGAGTGGTAAATGGAAAAACAGATTAATTCTGAGAACTGAGAACGAGTGCAGTTAGCCATGAGGAGTCACATAATATGAGCACACAGACAGGTGCAGCATGATAAAGCTTGCCACTCCAACATCAGTGGGGGGACAGTAATTGTGGACCAAATTGCCATGGATATCCTACCACACAACGTCTTGACTAAAGCTAACTGAATTTACACACAGTTGCTTACAAGATGATGGAAGCCAAAATATATCAAAAATGGCGAAAACTACAGCGCTAATGCTAGTCACGAAATGGGCTGACTAAGAGCTGCAATGAAATGAGACAGAGACAGCGTCTCTCAATAGTTTTGCAATTTCCGTCTCCTCTGATAGAAAAAGGTCTCTTTAGTCAACTTGACTGGGGGAGGCACTGCGTTTTCCAAGGGTGCCACTCAGTCATCTGACTCTCAGGTTGGTGACCCTGAGGTGGCGCCAGTTTTCTCACTGTGTGGCAGGGTCAGTATTCCTACACGCCGACATTTTTGTGGCTTGAATTTCAAAGTAATGGCCCTGGAACTTCTGCCGATTTTCTCCACCTTGTTTATTTTAGGAATTAAGTGATTGGTTATCTTGAAAACTGACCAACTCCCACCATTCAACAGTCTTCTACCCACAGAAGCTATGGGTGGTTTCAGTTGGCTGTGGAAAATTTATTTTGATTCACAAATAGACATGCTAATTTCTTTAATTGATTTATAGGCCCATGCCCATTGCCAATGAACTCATAAGGGGACTGGACTGGACACATACTGGAATTTCTCATCATTCTCTATATGTCTCAGAAAGGTTTCACAATTACACCGTATTAGTCTTATTTTGTATATGTCCCACACACCTGAGCAATATTCTAAGATGTTGAAAAATGATTGTGAATCGTCTCCTTTGTAGACTGATTGCATTTCCCTAGTATTTTGCCACTAAACAGAAGTCTGCCACCTGTTTTACATATTGGTAATCCTATGTTATCGTTCCATTTCATATCCCTACAAAGTGCTACAATCAAAAACACTTGGAATGTAGGAAAACAGAAAATATTAGTAAAGCATGTATCCAGTTTCCCACTGTGTCATTGTTACAGCTAACATACCAATTGGATGAATCATGGATGAGGGTGCAAAAGTTAAATACATTGAGAAAGAATGCCAGTGCCATGATGATTTGATTGACTAGGAGACTGAAAGAACACTAATAAATTTTGGTTTGAAAAGTAATTATGAAGGGTTATCAGGAACTGAGCACCATCACTGGTAGGGACTGGATGATAGCCTGACCAAGACCTATACAGGAAGAGAGAAAAGTGACACAACTGAAGAATTTACAAGTTCTACTTCAGATGCTACGCAGCTACAATTTGTGGGTGAAATGTTTATACATTCCATTCACTTTGATTTTTTAAAATTGTTTAATTTCCTTTCATTTCACTGTAAAATAAAAGTTTTATACTGATTTGGACACCAACAAAATGTCTTATGCCTGTAGCACTGTAGTATAGAGTGTTCTGTCAGTGCTCATTCTCTCATGCACCCACACGTTTCAATAACCAGATATCAACATGCTCACATATAAATCGTAATGAGTCACATAATGAATAGCATATTATAGCCTAATTGCCTAAACGACTGTCAATGGCACTTTGGGAGTCTCGTTCAGCAAATGTTTGAATCACAGCATCAAGGTTGAATTGTCTCACCAAATTGGATTCAACTGCCAAAACTGTGAGACACTGTTGATGCAAAGTTAATCTGAGACAATTTTTGACTTGAGCCACAACGCTGAATCAACTCTCTGCAGTCTCTAGGTCACTGGAAGATTGTAAAAGATGTGCATAGTTACGTGTACATCTGGAAATAAGCTTGAAACTTTAAGCTTGTACATCTTATTCAAAATTCTATGGTTCCAAAGTAATGTATTCGAGTCAGAAGTTAGAACTATTTTCTAATATTTAACTTCTTCTAAATCTATTATGACGTGATTATGAAATTTCCTCGTAAATAACCTGCATGCTTCAGCGACCTGGTTATCAGACATCTTTGATTATTTCCATAAAACCCCAAATATTTTGCCTAAAATCTTCAGTGTTCCATATCGCTTTTCCAAGTTAGACATTAGATTGACAATAATGATGTAAAAAATTAATCTTGAATAATTCTTATGTTTTCACATTTGTCACTTCATTTCTGGTTTCATCATGAAATGGTTTCCTCTCCTTAGAGCGCACCTTTATAAATTCAGGGCTAATATTACTTACACTGGCAACAACTTTGGATTCAGGGAGAATGATGTCCGAATTTTAACCCAAATGTTTTAAGTCGTTTAATAAGCTGTCAAAGTGTCTTAAGCTGGGTTCACACAAGCGACAAAAGTATCGCCACAACTAGTGGCATACTGCAGTTCCTTGTGTGAACTCCGAGTTTTCAGTGGCGCAACTTAAGAGACGCAACTTTCTTCATACCACAAAAAGTTCAGTTTGGTTGTACTTCGTTGCGTCACTTTCCTTCCTCCACTGCTCCCTCGTGATAGTATTTCGAAACACGAGCATATTGTGGCAGTTATTGTGGGGTTGTTGCTGCTGTATTGCATTCAGTTTCAGTGTGTTATCATTTTATTATTAAAAAAATGAAAACAGTGGTCGCCAAATACACGTGCGCAGCTTCTGGAACTGCAAGAACAGCAACCTATGATTTATTTTGTGCATCAGTCATTAAGTGAGTGAGTGGGTCTGTGTGTGTGTGTGTGTGTGTGTGTGTGTGTGTGTGTGCAATATTTTCAAATCAATGACGTATCCCATAATATTAAAAGATTTTTAAATGATTAAAATTAATACATGTAACCAAAAAAGCGAGTTGAATAACCTTTGTGACTTGTGGGGTGAAACATTGAACAAATTGCGGATTTATACCCCAGAAATAGCTCCCGAGTGTGATGTGACAGCTGTTATACTAAAAATTAGTTATTCGAAATGCCTATATCAACGAATACAATAAAATTCTAATATCTTGAATGGATGGCATGTCTGTAGGTAATATTTACATGCCATCGGCTAGTTAGTTTGCACTGAAGACAGTAGTTTCACCTCAGAGTGTTATTTCTTTCATCATTGTGTTTGTGTCCCATGATTTATCCCTGTGCGAAATTATTTTCAGATCCAACATCTCGGTTTTGTCTTCCGTCACTCAGTAAACAGGGGGAGTCACTAACTATTGCCACCAAAAATAACTCTGAAGTATGACAGAAGCTGAAAATTTTGTGGGACAAAAGTTGCATGGAACAATGGGAGCCATAATACGATGTTGGTTTTTTGTTGCTAGGTGGGGTCGCATCAGAAATATGAAGGTCAACTTTGTTTTTTTTTTTTTTAATGGGATGCTGTAGTTTGGTTCTTATTTTCTGACAGCGGCTATCGAGACGAATCCAGTGGTGTGTAACAGTAAGGTCTTTGAAGGTCAACGAAGGTCACAAAGGTGGCATGAACGTCCATTTACAGAAAGTGTTCGTAGTGATGACCATTGGTATCTATGTAGTGCTGCAATCTTGTTATCATAGATTGAGTGGTATCCTTCATCATTTCGGCACTCATCAAAGCACATGCTCTGACAGTTCTCTCTCGTATAGCGTGCAAGTAGTAAATATTCATATCTTTGATGCGACCCCACCTAGCAAGAAAAAATCAACGTCATATTATGGCCCCTGTTGTCCCATGCAACTTTTGTTGAACAAAGTTTTCAGCTACTATCATTCTTTCGGAGCTATTCTCGATGGCAATAGTTAGCGACTCACCTTGTATATTCAAATGTCATACATTGGCAAATGTAATCAGCTTCCTCATTCACTGCCTCATGCTAGTGCTTTTACTGTATATCTCTTTAATCTAAATTGAAAGTTCACAGTAGCAATATGTCACATTAACTGTGACTCTTGCATGTCTTCAGAGTCATGCGTTTGCGATTTTCCAAATACATTGGATGGTTGATCAAAGAAACAACAAACAGAATTACTAAGCTGTTCATAAAAATGGTTTGAGTTTAAAGTAAATCTAACTACAGCAAAACGGAAATATTTTTCTGTATGCTGCACTATTTTAGACACTGCTACAGATGGGTGAAGCAGACCACCTCTATACACCTTCATAGTAAAGGCCACTGGGTTTGTCACAGGAGTCTTGCAGTAAGTGTGATCATTTGAGTACATGTAAGGAATGGTAATAATTTGTTTACACTCAGCACAACTTAACACTTTCATAATCTTTCGACACTACATGCCCTGATATATAATAAATAATATTCTCCTGGTATTCACTGAGTAGTTTAATAAAGTAACCAGTATCTCCACTATCATCAGTGGATTTCCGCTTTGCTTCTTATGGCATATGAATTCATGAACTCTGAGAGAGTTCATTTTCTCACTGTCCTCTACATTACTCTTGTTACTCGCAGCAACATTGTTCTTGAGCAACATTGTTCTCAGAGCAAACAGGAACTGTAATGTGATGGGATTATTGTTCCAACCAAACCTAGATCTGATGCAACAAAAAGGAGTTCTAGACAATCCTGTGAGAGTTTGTATGTTAAAAATACTTTACAGTTTCAGTATCCCAAAACAGAAACTCCTGGGAGAGGCTTCTTACACAATGTATGCACATTAAAAGTCCCAGCACATAAGTTTTTCGTGGATGTACTAATGCACACACATCATCAATTCTTAATATTTGAAGGATGTTTTCTGTGCGACAAATAAATTCAGTAAAATAATTTACATTTTCGGTTCTCAGTGCAGTGGTTGTTTAAAGCCCTTAGCATGAATATTCCTAGAGTTGTACATATCAAACAGTTAATCAATAACTCTGACGAATTCTACAGTGGCAGAGGTATCCTGAAAATCTGGTTGCTGGGAACGCCCTAGGAATTCAATGATGTCAGCAACACTGGAGCTCATTTCCTGGGCTGCTGAAGAGGTATTCATTTTCTCATTATAGAAATTCACATGTGAACCAGAGAGTGAATTGGCAAATTTTAAAGATTCATGTTCTTGCAGATAATGTAACGTCAATATTAAGTCACACTTCACATCTCCACAGTTAACTATTTTTTCTTCAGATAAAGTATTATAAACTAATTTCAGCATATGGCATGGACCAAAAATTTCCTGAACATTACTGTCATTGGTAGGATGCTTGAAGTAAGGAGAAAAATTTTCCAGATTCAATGAGCACCCAAGATTTTTCAGTGACTGAATGTTGACAGCAACACCATCACATGTCACTGACCTCACAAGAAGACCTACAGAAAACAGTTTCAGTGTACAAAATCTCACAATTTCAGTAATTAGATGTGATGACAGTTTTATTCACAAAGAAATATGCAACTGGACATTTAAACTTTTCAGTATATAACATTATCTGAAAAACTAAAGCATCTATATTCACAATGTTGCCCAAACCAACAAAGCCTGTATACACTTTCTTGTCGTTGTTCCATACAAGCTGCTTCCTAATTGACGTACAATCAAAAATAAGTACATACTCTTTAAGATATTGTTTGCCACAGGTATTACGTTTTAGACTGCAAAACTAAAATTAAAAAAAAACTCTTAAAGTTTCGCCTTTCTATTCTGTAGAAGAATATCTGTCACTGTAATGCATAAAAGATGGTGGTTAGGAATTACTAACTCACATCTGTATACTTTTTCTTATTTTTGTACAAAAGATACAAACTTAGAAATTTTCAGAATGTGACTAAATGTGCAAATTAATTTGCGATGTTAATGCAAAATCACTTGTTCCTCATAATTACGATCTATCGTGAAAAATGATCCATGGAACGTGTAACTTACTAACTAACATCGACTGAGAAAGCTAATTTTCAGGGAAATAACGGTCAGTGGCCAATTTTGATCAGAAAACATACATATAAAAGATTTGGTCTTATCACCTCTAAGTAAGTGAGAATTCATCTCCCACACAAATTTTTACTAAATGGTGAGCAAAACTTGTCCTTTTCTTTCAGTTTCAGGATTTATAATTGACAGGTTTGTGGCGAAGGTGGGTGATCGGCATATATGATAAAGTTTCTTGCATCCAGTCAGGTGCGGAAGTACTTTACAGCAGCATACATGGCTAATAACTTGCGATCATATGTACTCCATCTTTGCTGCGCTGCCGTCATTTTACGTGTAAAGAACGCAAAAGGCTGCCATGTGTCGCCGACAAATTGTTGAAGTGCTGCTCCGACTGTTGTTTAACTGATATCTACAGCCAATGCCATGGGCACGTCTGTGGTAGGGTGTGCCAGGTGCGCAGCATTGGCAAGAGTCTTCTTGGGTGCCTCTAATATATAGCTCACTGTTGGTGTCCAATTGCAATAATGCTTTGCGCTTCGCCTTGGGATCGAACAGTGCAGTCGTGAGTGGTTCCTTCACTTCAGCAGCATGTGGTAGTTGGCACCAGTAAAAACTGAGCACGGCAAGAAATCTGAACAACTGGTTTGCTGTAGCCAGTAATGGCATGTTTGCTAAAGCCTCGACTTTATCTGGTAATGGGCAAGAGCCTTCTGATGAAATATGATGTCCCAAGAAAGTCATCTCTGGTTTACCAAACACACACTATTACTCCTTTAGGACGATACCATAAATAGCGAGATGTTGTTGGTTGGTTGTAATCTTTCAAGTGTGACACTGGGTAATGATGTGGTATAGTCCTAGTGTTCAAAGCGTGGTTGTCCGCGCATGACCACCATGCATCGTTCTTTTTGGGGACCGGGTGCAGTGAACTTGACCTTGCACTGCTGGATGAACAATTATCCCTTCTACCAGCATAGTGTCATACTCAGCCTTCACTCTGGCATATCTGTCTGGGACCAATCGCCTGGACTTACACAAAATGGCATTCGTGCTGCGGGCCCCTGGAGGCCTGGTCGATATCAGGAACTGGTCAAGTAGCTTGGCGAACTCACCTGCCATCGATGGACGACTTGACACCACCGTTGTCCACGCGACGTCGATATCCGATCGCTGACAACCTGGTGACTGCATTCTGTGGCCAGGCATTGGCAATGTCAGGCAGCAGGTGGTAGTGAGCTAGAAGATCCGCCTCGATGATCGGTTCCACACGTCGATGACGACGAAAATTTTCATGTTGTTGCACGACACAGTCCCAGGTGTAACTGTACATACTGTGTGCCGTATGTTCAAATATCGGAATCGTTGGCCGCTGTCAGCGTGAAGGTGGTGATCAGGCGATACATATGTGCCTTGTCGTGTGGCAGAAAATTAAATCTCAGTCTGTATCTATAAAAAATCTGCGTCCCAACTTTTTGTCGGTGAGATACAGGAGGGTAGAGGGACAGAGAGGCGCGTCGACTTCTGCTTAGTGTTTAACATTTCCGTGTTTACATGGCGCATTAGACATATGGGCTTGATCCCGGAATCTCTGATGGTACCAGTAATTTAGCCAGCTGGAATATGTAATGCAGTTCTCGACCGACAGTGGGTCTGCTCTTCCATAGCATGAAAATGAAGCAAGATTATACAGCACATGTTTGTGCCCACTGACAATGTTCTGAAGGTCACTGAGAGATTCACCCACATCCACATGGACATAGTGAGACCCTTGCCACCATTAGAAGCACAGCGATACCTGTTAACACTTATCGACAGATTCACGCTTTGGCCTGAAGAAATCATGGTGGTCAGTACCTCTGCTAAGACACTGGCAGCATCATTTATGGCACAATGGGCCACGCCATTTGGTTGTCCTCTACATATAACACAGATGGAGGCCGCCAGTTTGAAACTGAACTTTTCACGCAGATAGGAAAATTACGTGGCGCAACACACCATCTGACCACAAACTACCACCCAGCTTGCAATGGGATAATGGAGCACTGGCGCCACTCCTTGAAAGCAGCACTCATGTGCCACGATATGAATTGTAACATGGCCTTACTCCTCCCATGTGATGCGTCGCCAGCCGAGCTCTTGTATGGAGAGACACTTCGTCTACCAGAGGAAATTATGCAGTCAAGAGCGGCTTTGGGAGACCTTTCACCTCAACCACAATTAATAACTCGACTCAGAGAATACATCGCTCAAATGTGACCTCAACCAGCGTCACTACATGGTCCACGTCCTTCATTAGTGCATAAAGAATTAACAAACAGCACTCATGTCATGCTTCGACGAGATGGAGTTAAAGCACCTCTCACACTGTCTTATACCGGACCTCATAGTGTCCTCACCTGCATGGATAAAACAATGGACATTCTGCTAAGAGCAAACGCAGCACCGTCTCCATCTATTGTGTCAAGCCCGCGTTTGTGTTTGATGACTCGTTTGAAGCAACCCCGCCTTCTTCGACCAACCAATCGTATTCCCCGCCTTCTTCGATCTAACCGCCGTCTGATGAACCGCCGGTGCCTGAGCTGCCGCGCCAAACGCGGTCGGGCCTGCACGTGCATTTTCCGTCACGATTTCTCAACGGCGTCAGGGCTTATGGAAACAGACGACGCTAAGCTTCTCCGCGAGGAGCTGTGTGGAGACAGCGGAGATTGCGAGTCCCGCAGCGCAATTGCCGAGTTACGTCAACGAAGTTCGCAATCTCGCCACTTGGGGCGCTTATGTGCACGCTTATTCCATGCCTCAGAACAGACGCTATTGAACTCTTTAGTTTTTAATATAATTATTCCGTAGTTATCTATCACAGCGAAAAGTTTACTTTTCCGATAAATGCTCCTGTTTTCAACGTACATGACTTTCCTTTACGTAGTTGAGAGTGGAGAGTCTTTTTAAATACGGAAGAAAGAATAATGCTCACATTTGACGCGAGCTGTACGCCCACATATAACATGCAATTTAGTGACCGTCTTACAGCTCTATAAAATTAGCTTCATGGTTACAAAATTGTTCCCATGATTTGGTTGAAAGCACTATATAGTTATATAACGAATAATCGATATCATGAGCTCGATCCCTCAATCTATCGATTCCGGTTCGTAAATTCGAATCGTAGCAGCAATGTTGTAAATGTAAATTAAATTGTGTATTTTGTTTGAAAAGTGAGGATATTGATATTAGTGATGCAGCCCGAAACTGAAAACGAAGAATGTGTTATATTTCAGCAATTGGACCTATTTTCTCAAGGGTTTCCTGTTATGGAAGAAATTCGGCGGCAGGGTAAATTATGCGACGTGACGTTAAAGGTAGCGTAATTGTTTTGATGAGTAAACGGATGACAACTAGTGGGAAAAATTGCTGCCGAAAAGCCATGGAAGTAGATAGATCCTAATAGTTATATTCTACAAATACAGGCGCACTTCACCCTTGCTGCTTTCGCATAAAAGGATCCACATTGTTTGATGACTTCAATGGTTAAGGGGAAAATATGTCAACAAATCAGTCTTTAATGAACCATTACAACTGACTTTACATATGTAAGCATCAGTACACTGTTTTTATGCCATGCATTTCCCAATTTCTATACTTGATTTTTTTCTGTTGAGGGAAAGACAGGAAAATCATAACTTTTCTTGCAGTGAGATTTTCATAATTGTAGCCTCTGCACGCACACTGCATAAAAACCTGGTAACTGATGGCGTGGTTATTTGTCACCCTTTCTGTTCTCAATTTCCTGTGTTCTGAAACCTGTCAAAATTTAGCACAGATTTTCATGACAACTGCTTTAATATTCATGAAACCTCAGAAGCTGCTGATTCGTGTGGTTTCTATTATTTTACCTTGTATTCATATTAATAGAAAATAATGTGTTTTATATTAAGCTAATAATAATCTGACACCACCACTACCACTCATCGTATACAAATCAACAAATTTTCACTGCAGGTGAAAAGTGTAAGCTTTATGCCTGCTTTATCAAATGTTTAAAATACCTACTATGGAATGATGTACATTTTTTTTCTTACTGTGTCGAATCCTAAATTGCATCTATTGACTAGAATTACGTGTCTTTCAGATATTCTTTTGTTTTTAAGTGCTGGTTTGCTGTGTCAGACTTTTAATGCTATTTGATAAATGACAAAAGAAGAACAGCCTTTAATAAGGAAAATGTCACAGAATTTCTTGACAGTTATCAATTAGCTTAGTGAGACAATATACAATCTGCATATTTTTGGGTTCTTTACTTGCTGCAGTGAATGGCACAGCTGAATGTGAACCAAGAAAACCAGAAAAAAATCAAACTGTTTTCAACTGTCATGAGACGTCTGCACCAGAAAAGCAAGCACAAGTGAAGGAAGCTTCACACTTGAAGATGTCTGCCTTAAAAAACTGGGATAATAAAAAAGGTAGAAATCATCAACGTTTACTAGGACACAGGGAAAGAAACTGAGTTGAACAGGAAACTTTCAAATGTTGGAGCAAAGTGGGCAAGTTTACAGAAAGTGCAATCTGAGAGAACTTATGTGAATTAAGTGTGAGGCTGGAAGAAAAGTTATATTTGATGAATCTTCTGGCTGATGTTATTTTAGATGATGAGTCTGATTGTGAGAAGAAATGTTATGGTACATTTTTTTTGCTGTAATATAATGTTTGCTATACTGACAGGTGTGACATTAGGGTGGAATTCCAGAGCCAACAAATCTGTTGGAACTTCTCTAGCCATATTCACAACTACAGCCTTAGGCCTATATATAAAATTTCATTCAGTTACAGAGGGGAAAATGTAAAATTAAACCAGAACATAGATCATTACTTCTAAGACAGTATTCTTTGGCTTTTGGTGTACATGCTAAATTGATTAAAGAAATTCTGTTTACATTGTTTTGAATTTTACATCACTAATTTTTCTACATGTATCCACACACATATTGTATGGGCATATTATACCAATTTTATATGGTTGCTGACTTTTTTTAGTAGTGGATATTCTTTTGAAAAACTCCGCACACTAAGGGTATGCCTCAACAGAAGCATGTGCCAACTGTAACATGTTTCATAGGAATAAATTATTATAGTCTGAAATTTTTTAAAATCTGCCCCCGGATATCAGCTGAGTGACAATGTTTTCTAGCAGAGAGATCCCATGGTGACTCGTGTTACATTTTGAAATCTGTGTTTTATTATGTTGACTTTTTATGAATCTATAAACCCATATTTTCTTTTGTAAATCATCATCATCATATATTGTGCTATTGAGGCAAAGGTCTTAAGCAGAGAAGAGCATTAAAATTACAGAAAAAGAATGTAATTTATGTTGTGACTTATGTTACAAATTTGATAAAATCTATTCCTAATTTAAATTTTAGGTCAAAGGTGCCCTCAAACATTAGGAGTATGTATCTGGTTTTTATCACAGAAAATGCATATTAGGTTGGCATTCAAATGACACAGTTACAGATTTCTAAAAGTATTTATATCACTTTGAAATATTGTAATACATTGAGGGGGGGGGGGGGGGGGGGGGGGGGGGAAGCATGTGATCAATGTTACATGCATGAGTCATGTTAATTGCTACTTATTGTTGGAAAAACTTTTTTCCTGCAAGCAGAGAAAAGAAAATATGACATTATGTACCAAGTAAGAGGAACTTAAAATCAACATTTCACTTTTTAAACACAACAAAAAATTATAGGAATGACATCTGGAAAATAAACTGTAAATTCAGGTAAAAGTCAGAGAATTGAAAATACCCTCTTGCATTGACAACATTAGGTGAATTAATTTTCTGTATAATTTTGTCCTCTGTGTACAGTACTTCATCACATTTTGCAGGTCATTTCCAGTAGTAACCAGCAAGCTCCATTGCACTGATTAGGTAAGAATTTTCAAAAAGTGCATTTACATCCCCAGCATTGAATTTAGAGTCATATTGTACATTGTACCAGTCTCCAATTTTCACACTTTTTATAGTTTCTTGAGTATAATGATCTGCAGCAGAGAAATTCTTTGGAGACAGCAAATATGTACTCCTTCCTTGTAATGAAAGCATTGAGTGCTTTTTATATTTGCTACTGAATATGCTGAAGAAAATTTTTGAACCAGATTAAGTTTCACATTGATTCCTTGATTTTTTTTCATTTATTTACTGCATTCCACACTTGCCGTTCTGCAACTGCACGAATTCCATCTAGGACTCCGTTACCATGGAACATGGCAAATAACTTCCAGTAGATTTCCACGTTATGCAATGATTGAAACTGAGATACAGCAGCAGTAATATATTTGTTTTAAAATTGTGAGGAGGGTCTATCTGATCAGATTGTGAAACTACCTTCACATTTTCAGGTATAGCTGACAGTACTTTGCTAATGAATGCAATAGCAGTATCCTTGGAATGGGTTAAGTTGTCTGAAAGAAAACAGTTGGATGGTGAGAACATGAATGTTACATTGACACTGTGAAAATACTAACTTCTGTCCAATGTGCACTTTGCACCTCATCTTGATAAAACACAGGTGTAATTTTCAACAAAATGAATGTGTAGCAGTGCAGAGCCCTTGGAACCTTGGCTCAGAACCATTTCTTTTTATAATGCAGATTTAGCTGTCTTTGTATAACAATGAAGAGGAAACTGAGGAATTGTAGAAACTATGTATTTCACTTATCAGCTGTGGAGCCTTCTTCTTGGTTTTTAATAATTTTAGAACCATTTTCTTCTATCTTCCAAACATACCATAATAAATTCACAATTTCTTGCGCATCAATTTGTAGGCTTTGTTGAAACCTCTTACATTCTGACGTGTTACATTCATTCTGCCAACAAAAGCGCACTTCGTGGCTGACATATGATGGTTGATACAAATGTGATGCCATAAGCTGGAATGTTATCATGTGTCTTTGAAGGCTGCTGATGGCATGTATGAAATTTTAATGATATTTCACATACATACGTTATGAGATAGTTAGCTGCTTAATCGAACATGTGGTGGGCGTACTTGTGCTAGCTTAGATTGGAGCTTCAGGGTGTTCCTTTTTTAAAGACTCACATGTTTCCATGATGGACATGACTAACTGATGAATATGAACTGTCTTTTTCTCAATATTTTCTCTAATTACTATTGTGTCCTTCCTGCTCGATGACTGTTGGCTTAACATTGTGACGACAATAGGAACCAACTATCAAGTCTCTAGTTTCAGAACTAAGATCTCAGTTTTGTGGATTACTCCCATGACTGGGTCTTTTGGACTTTCCACTTGATGAATTTCCACATAAGTTACTGAACAATTTACAGACAACTACGACTTTACGTCGTGGTGAAGATGAAGATGGCAAGAATTGATTGGTTTGCACCATAGCTTTATCCAGAGAAGGTTGCTGATCTTGCATCTTATGTTGCCCATGTTTTCTAACTCTCTCCCAAGTTTGAGCTCTTCTTTCTTCAAATAACAGTCGTTGCTTATGTTGACTCAATAGTAGGAACTTTTCTTTCTGCTCCTTTTTCTAGCTTTGTCCAGATACTGCTTCTTAGTTTCTTAATATTTGCCTTCACTGTTTAACATTTCCCTCCTTCTGCTCTGTCTTTGCTGCTATTAAGGGCATCCTCTTCTTCTAACCTTAAAATAATACATCTGTGACTCAGATGATGTAACACATTTAACTTTCTGTTTTTACAATATTGGTTGAGATTGGGAAATCTTTAGTAGTGATATTAGTTACACATTCACACAAAGAAGTAAATTATTGAACAAGATAAAGTTAACTGTAACATCCCTCTTGATGTAAAAACTTAATTACATGAAAGTGTTTCATGCTACATGAAAGTTCATGATGTTGTATTATATTATTTATCCTAACCGTTAATTTACCAGATTCATTATTGTACTCTTTATGCAATACATTTGGGTATGTAACTTTAATATAAATACTGATATGCTAATTCTTACCTGCCAATTAATTGATGTGAATGAACAAAATCTCCAATAATTCACACTCTCATCACGTGAAAAACATATGGCCTTATAAAAATGGCTACAAGTTATGGAGGGAAAGCAGTAATGGGCCATAACCCATTGTTGCCATACAGTAAAAAGTCCAGCCTTTTCAAACAATGTATAAAAGTACCAAATTTTAAACTTTTAAAAATCCTAAGTGTGTACTACTTTACATGGAATATCCAAGCAATGTTTAGAGTTTCCTACTCATCCTAACTGAGAAATTGCTTTGTGGGAATGCTGTTCTCAGCAAATTTCGTTCGTAAAATCTTCTCAGGATCAGTCGCAGGGCAGCAGTGTATTCTGACAATGTTCCAATAAAATAATAATTTTGGTCACTCTCCTAGAGCTTCTGCTGAAGGACCTTTTCAGGAGTGTGGAATAGGTCCAGGAGTAATTAGGTATAGGCTACACATACTTCCTACCTGCTGCTTCTACCAGATTATTTCATGAGCACTGTGTGTTTAGTTTTTTTGTCTTTTTATTTATATGTTTTTATTCCCCCCCCCCCCCCCCCCCCCCCCAGTATTGTAAAATGCATTTTATTAAGCTAATAAGAAGAAACTGAATGATGAACATTACATTACATTACCTTGCAGGTCATCCTTTCTCTTGTTCTTGTCAGTGTTTTCTGTATGTTCCTTTCTTTGTCAGTTCTGCAGAGAACCTCCTCATTACTTATAATCTTATCAGTACATCTGATTTCCAACATTCTTCTGTAGCACCACATCTCAGACACTTCAATTCTTTTCCATTCTGGTTTTCCCATTGCCCACGATTCACTACTATATATTCTGTGCTCCAAAACTACAGCCTGAGAAATTTCTTCCTCAAATTAAGGGATATGTTTGATACCAGTAGACTTCTCTTGGCCAGGAAAGCCCCTTTTTCCAGTTGGCTAGTATGCTTCTTATGTCCTCCATAATGTGTTATTTTTCTTCCAAAGTAGAAGAAGTCATTTACTTCATCTACTTTGTGAACACCAGTTCTAATTTCTGTGGCTTCATGTTACTTGTGTCTTTTCCCAGTTTACTCTCAGTCCATATTCTGTACTCAGTTCGTTTAACACATCCAGTAGTTCTTCTTCACTTCCACTCTGGATAGCAATGTCTTCAGCAAATCTTGTCATTGATATCCTTTCACCTTGAATTTTAATCTCACTTTTGATCCTCTTTTTTATTTCCACTATTGCTTCTGCGAGGTATGTGTTAAACATAAGGGGTGAAAGACTACAACCCTATCTTATACCCTATGGAACAGTCATTAGTGGGCAACCTCAGGGGGAAACTGCTGTATGTCAATCATGCAAGTGGGACTCTGTTAGAGTGGACTGCTCATGGGTTCAAGATGGAACCTCAAAATTTTCTCTTCCACCTCCCAGCGGAATGAGGGCTGCTGGTAGGTACCAACACCCCATTGCTCAAGAGGCATTTTGTGATGAGGCCTCCAGATCCTGGACTTGTTCAGAGTAGTTCCATTTTTAGTAACAATGCATGCTGCAAGTCAGAACGCGTTTTTAAAGAAGAGAAGAAAGCTTTGTGAAAGTTTCCCCTTTCTACATTTAAAAGGGGTTAGAGGGTATAGCAAGACCATTAAAATATTAAAATTTGTTATCAGATACGCAGTGGGACACTATTCATAGAAACCTCTCTTTCTCAACAAGCAACAGACCTGCAGAAAGTGAAAAGCCTTGGAGAACATTAAAACTGAGCTCCACACCATCGTGAACTGCAACAAAAATGTCGTAATATATGGGAATCTGGTGGACATTTCCAAAGATGAGCTGAAAATTGAATGGACTCAAGGAGGTACTGTTGATGTGCAGAATATCATGAAAAGGGTAGAAGGTGATCTGATCAAATATAATCAGACAATGGAAAATCCAGGATGGAATGTAACAATATTATGAAAAGGAAAGTAGCGACTCACCATATAGCGGAGATGCTGAGTTGCAGATAGGCACAACAAAAAGACTGTCACACACTTTCACACAAATGCAACTCACACACACATGACTGCAGTCTCAAGAGTGTGGCTACAGTTGCCTGAGACTGCAGTCGTGTATGTGTGTGAGTTGCGTTTGCGTGTGTGTGTGTGTGTGTGTGTGTGTGTGTGTGTGTGTGTGTGTGTGCGTGTGCTATATGGTGAGTGGCAGTTTTCCTTTTCATAATATTGTTACTGATCAAATATAAGCCACTCATCCTCACTTTCAATAGCACAAAGCTCTCAGAAGTATGTCAGGGCAGGATTTCTTCATTTTAACGTTCAGTCTTATGTCCCCAACCCAATGTACTGTTTGAAACACCAGCACTTTGGACACACTAGTTTTGGATGTAAGGGGGAAGCCACTTGGGGTAAATGTGGTAAGGCCACCCACAAAGGAGTCGTTTGTTCTCCTCCTTCAAAGTGTGTAAATTTCTCTGGGGATCACCTCATTTGGAGTAGGGACTGAAGCATATATTTTGAAGAATGAGAGATAAAAGAGGTTAAACTTATGAAGTACATATTGTATGATGTGGCCAAAAAGATTTACAAGGCCATGCTGCCCACAATCCCCATGCCACGTTTGCTGCCTCCAAGGGGTAATTACTGTGTTTGTCAATAATGCCCATTACTCATCTGCACCCCCCCCCCCCCACCCCTTCGGCTACTGACATTCAAAATGTTGCAGTTGAAATTCATGTGTGTCAGAGGACCACTGTTTGCTCACTGTATTCACCTCCATCTCTCGCAGATCATGTAGAACAACTCCCCCAACCGTTTCTCCTGCTGGGAGACCTCAGTGCCTATCATGTATTGTGGGACTTGACCTCTTCTTGCCCTCAGGGTCGGGTTTTGTAGCCTGAACACAGCACTTCCACACATTTATGTGCTGCGGCTGGGTCATCCTCAGCCAACAAGCCCTCTTTCTGCTCTCCAGCCCTGGTGAACTCTGTTTAGTGGGAAGTCGCTGATGACCTTCATTCTGGTGACCTACATCCCACTCTGGATTCACCTACTGGATGGAACTCTCCCAGAAAGGACACAGCCACAATGGATGCTCAGCAGAGAAAGCTGGATGCTGTTCAGCCAGCTGACTGTGTTTGACAGCATGCAGCTTTCTCTGCTGAGCATCCATTGTGGCTGTGTCCTTTCTGGGAGAGTTCCATCCAGTTGTCAGAGTGGGATGTAGGTCACCAGAATGAAGGTCATCAGCTGTTCAGCCAGCTAGCTGTGTTTGACAGCATCCAGGAGAGGGTGGACCACATCACACGAGTTAATCCACCATCACACTGACTTCATGAGGTCATCTTCAGAGGCATTCTGTCCCTTGGTGGACTGATTGAGTGATGTTGACTAATCCAGATCGAATGTACGGCTCTGCAAAGGTTTAAAGGATTGCCACAGGTTCTAGAAATCAGGAAATTTCAAACATGTCAGGGAAATTTGAAAAAAAAAAAAAAAAAACACTGGAAAAATCTTGATTTTTGTCTCATTAGATGAAATGATTTGTTTACTGATGTGTCATGCATGGTCACTGGCTGGATCAAACTGTACATGCACAGCTTCTGTACTCCTTCATTACTACTACTTCTCCCCTTCCTACCACTCCCATCAGCTTGCTGTCAGTGCTGCCACCACGTCTTGCCTCTAGCCTAGCAGCTGCGAACGAGAGGCTGGGAGGTGTGAGGAGTCATTTGTTTGGATCTGATTCTCAGAGACTGTAGACAGAGCAGCTGGAGACAGCAGTTGTGTGTGTGAGATGTGTCTGAGTGATAGTGTGAATGTGTGTATGCTCTTGCTTTCTGATAAAAGCTATGGGTAAAAATTTAGTTGTAAGAATGATTGTTTTTTCTGCGTGCCGGTCTGTGGGTCAGTGGTCATCTTTACAGTGAGTTGCTACCTATCTTCATTATTATTGATTCTCAGAGTATTTGAAGAAGTTATCCGTTGTTGAATGGTTTGATCAACATGGTGTCGTTTCAACAACATGCTGTCTGTGACTCATGAATAGCTGGCCACACAAGTGGATTTCTGCGATGGGCCAAAACCGCAGGCAGTTTCTGCGGGTACCTCTAATGAATCGGGCCTGCGAGTCTGAAGCCCTTCTGTTCCCACTAATGTGCAAGTCCTGCCCATTAATCTAGTCTCACCGATCTGCCCACAGGCTGGATCTGTTTGTGTGTGGTGTAATTCAGCAGATTCTTGTGGGTCATCCATGGACCCAGAACGCGTTGCTCCTCAATGGGACAGAGGCCATGAACAATGGATTTCATCACAATACCTGTGAAATGATAGGTATAACACAGTGGGTAATAACCGAGAATAACAAACATAGTAGAACCAACATTTTATTGGTGGTCACCTACGGTGTCTGGTTACACAATTCTTTCGTGCCTTATACACTTCTTTCAGGAGGCCTACATTTTTCTGAGGTTTATTTCTGAAATCAGTGAAGGTACTTTAAATCTGTCCTGCGACTCCAGGGTAATGCGTATACCAAATGTGTTTTGTTTTATTGAAATAAAATAACATCAGTGGTCTTAATGAAACACATACACCATTTGGCTTGCTTTCTCCATCTAAAAACAGTTCATTACAAAAGGTGTTGATGTTAATACTTCAAACTTTTGCGCACATCAGGAAATGCCGTCTGCATGCAAGGTTTTTTTAGGTATTTCTTTGTTTGCACTATTGTTTTTTTTGTACCATAGCTGCAAAGATGGATTGTCAACTTACGTCTTACCTTATCCTGGAGACCTCAAAATTTGTCAGGGAAAAATGCTAAAACTTACCTGGAAATCAGAGAAATATAAGGGAATTTCACTTGGGGAAACTAGTGGCAATCCTGTTTAAGTGCTGTCCAATGATAGGAAACCTTGCAGCTTTTCCGTTGGCAAGGCCAAGGCTACAACACATCATCAAGAAGATCAGAAACGGTCGTGACAAGCATTCCTGGCCTCTGTCAGTCGTTCCGCTTGTTCAACAACAGTGTGGGAAGATGTCAAGAGGATTTCCGGTAAAGGCAGTCGATTACCTATGGTGGCATCGTTGAAACAGGTGTGTCTCCAAACACCTGGAGACATTGCAAGGACAATGGCAGAGCATTTTGAATTGACTGCCACCACTGCCAGCCAAGTATCTAGTGGTTGGTTGTTACTGTACCACCATGGAGGGGATCAAGTTGGACTTCCAGTCCATGAGTTTTGAGCCGTATAGCTACCCCTTCTCCATGTGGACCTGTATTGGCACTGTCTGATGTTCATGTTACAGCATCCAATCTCGGTCAAATCCAGTACAGCATGGTGCAGCACTTGCAACCAGTGTCAAAGGAAACCCTTTTACAGTGTTTTAATTCAATATAGCTAATAGACCAGTTTTCCGACTCTTGGTGACTTAGTAAGCATCTCACTTTTTTTATTGATTGTTGTTATTATTATTATTATTATTGTTACTATTACTGTTACTATTAAATCCTTCTGAAAAATATGCATGTGCTGAAATGGTGTGTTGTCTGCTTGAATTTCAGGTTGATTCACAGTCCTACAGTGCCCACCGAATTGTTCTTGCGGCTACAATTCCCTATTTCAATGCGATGTTTACACATGATATGGTGGAAAGCAAGCAAAGAGAAATAACTATTCAAGGAATTGACTCATCGTAAGGCAACATTAAACTACAAAATTTTTGAAGTTTTTTACAGCATATGTTATGTATTTTTGTAATGTTGTTGTAAGATTACTGATTCATCATATGCAATATCTCGCCTAGCTTATAACCATGTACAAGGTTTTTGTGTTGGTCTGAGTTCATACTGATTTCAAGTGCCCTTCTTTAGCTGCAGAAGTTCCCTTAACTTAAGCACAAAAATAAAGATGGGCCATTATTCAAAAGTTTGGTGATGAGTAGTATGTACAGAGTGCGTTCCATAAGTAATTCGATCAGTTTTTTTCTGACACAATGGTCCACCACAGTGTGTTGTAACCAGCTGGGCTAAGTGGAGGGGGAGTTAGCTTCAAAACACTCTTTGGCTTATTCGGCTGTGAGCTGCTGGAGAGTCAGGACATGCGTTTCTGTCAACCCCCTTTTGAGTTTATGTAACACGGCACAATGGATCATTCTGTAGAGCAATGGTACGCTATCAAATTTTGAGTTAAACTTGGGAATTCCACCACCGAAACATTTCCATTACTTCAGCATGCCTTTGGGAATGATTGCTTGTCCAAATTACAAGTTTTACGATGGCACAAGTCATTCATGGAGGGCCGAGAGGATATCACCAACGAACCTCGCAGTGGACGGCCATCAACCGCACGAGTCGACGAAAATGTGACGCATGTGCGCGATTGTTTGAACTCTGACAGACGGCTGATCCTTCAATTGATAGCACAAACTCTAAACATGTCGAAAACAACCATTTTCCGCATTGTGACCAAAGATTTGAACATGAGAAAAGTGTGTGCCAAAATCATCCCAAAAGTGTTGACCGGCGAACACAAGCACATACGAGTGCTTCGGTGTCGAGAAATGCTATGCTGGAATGCCTCCCTCCCTCCCTCCCTCCCTGGGATTGTCCTGTGTATCTAGAAGAGTGGGCTGTCCGAGAGATTCGGGTAAAGGAAAAAGTGCCTTACCCAGTAGCTCGCAAGTTACTGGCTAGTCACAAACCCTGTGTTCTCCCTTCTGGTACCTAGAGGTCTGGTCTTGTTATCCCTCGCTCCATGAAGGACATGGCTACGCAGACACACAACCTAAAATTCACCTCTGAGGTTGTCAAATTGCCCAGTGTCAATGTAGCATCACCATTCTCGCATCCAGCTGTGCAACAAGCTATCAAACTCCCACTTCAAGGGGCGCAGCCACCAGGTACACAACTGGTAGACCGGAAAGGACAGAAGGAGTACTCCCATGAAGACTTCCCCCATCCCTCAAGCCAAACACCACCCGAGTCTTCCTCTAACTGGTTGGCCTCAAAAAAGCCCACCAAAGGCAAACAGTCTTGTCCTTTGCCAACACAGAGATCCTCATCGTCAGCGTCACCACGTGGTACCCTAACCTGGCCGGCCTCTGTATAGTCGGTGCGCACCACCAACCGTTTTTCAGTGTTGGACTCCACAGACTGACCGTACAAGCATGCCGATGCTTCTGTGGACCCCATGGAGCAGGATCCTCCTGCTCCTGTGCCCTGTAGTAGCATCTCTACACCGGCTGTCACTCGGCGGCCGCCGAGTTGACACCTTTACATTTCTTCCTCATCATTACTGTCCTCCAATGGAACATTGACGGCTTTCGGTCCCACAAAGAGGATTTACAGCTCCTTTTAGCATCACAGCATCCCTTTGTACTCTGCCTTCAGGAAACAAAATTGGACCTTCATGATTGCTTTGAGCTTTTACATTACTTCCCAATTCGTTTTGACCTTCACCCTGAGGTCGGCATTCCATCTCATGGGGGCATCGTGCTGCTCACACAGGATGACATCCAAAGTCAGCCCATCACCCTGACTACCAATCTTCAAGCTGTTGCAGCTCACCTTTCCCTTCCCCACCTGACTTTTTCCCTCTGTACCATTTATGTCCCTCGATCATTCATTGTCACCCGGGCAGACTTCTTTCAGCTTATAGGGCAGCTGCCTTCCCCATTTTTGCTACTAGGTGACTTTAAAGTGCATAATCCCATTTGGGGTTCTCACAGGACCTGTCAGAGAGGTGCCCTCTTGGCTGACCTTCTTAACCAGTTTAACCTCTCCTGCCTTAAGACTGGAGCACCCACTTTCCTTTCTGATTCCTCGCACACTTAGTCCCATGTGGACCCATTCTTTTGCACCGTCCAGCTTGCCCATCATCTTGAGTGGTCCGTTCTTTCTGACACCTACTTGTGCGGCCATTTCCTGTGTTCTATCCATTTGCTGGCTCCTACCCCTTACCTGTTCATGCCCAAATGGCAGCTTACTAAGGCTGATCGGCAGCTTTACTCCTCCCTGGAGACCTTCGAAGAACAAGATTTCCTCAGTTGTGATGACCAGGTGGACTATCTCACCAATGTTATCCTTACTGCTGCAGAATATTCCATTCCTTGCACTTCCACTTTACCACGTCGTTTCCCCATCCCTTGGTGGACTGAGGCATGCCGCAATGCCATTCGCGCAAGGAGACGTGCTCTCCGCATTTTTAACAGTCATCCTACGGTGGCAAACTGCATTCATTATAAACAGATGCGAGCAAAGCATCGCCGTGTTCTTTGGGATAGCAAACAAGCTTTCAGGATTTCATTCACAAGTTCTTTTAACAGTTCTACCCCTTCCTCTGACGTGTGGGCCAACCTCCGATGGCTGTCTGGTACCAAGATCCATTCCCCCGTTTCCGGCCTCAGTAGCTGACGATGTTATCGTGGACCCTGTTGCTATCTCCAACACCTTGGGCCACCATTATGCGGAAATTTCGAGCTCTTCCCACTATCACCCTACTTTCCTCCATCGGAAACGAGTGGAGGAGGCTCGGGCGATACCTTTCTCTTCTCAGAATCGTGAGTGCTACAATGCCGCTTTTACTATGAGGGAGCTCGATCATGCTCTCAGTTCATCCCGATCCTCCACCCCAGGGCTTGACACCATCCACATTCAGATGTTCCAGCACCTTTCTCTTGCGGGCAAGCACTTTCTGCTTGACATGTACAACCGCATCTGGGCATAGGGCACATTTCCCCGGATGCTGGCGTGAAGCCCCCTTTATACCTATATATAGGCCCGGTAAGGACAAAAATCTTCCTTCTAGCTACTGCTCCATCTGTCTTACCAGCTACATTTGCAAGTTGATGGCATGCATGATTCATGCCCGGCTGGTATGGTGGCTCAAGTCTCGAGAATTTAATGACGAATGCACAGTGAGGATTTTGAGCGGTGTTCTGCAGTTGACCATCTCATTTCTTTGTTGACCCATGTCATGAATGGTTTTTTGCGGCTTTATGTTTCGATTTGGGGAAGGCCTGTGACACCCACTGGAGAACTGGTACCCTCCGTACTCTTTACACATGGGTCTTCCGTGGCCGTTTGCCCTTTTTCCTTCAGGCATTTTTACAAGATCGAGTTTTCAAGGTATTTGGGGTTCTGCCTTGCCGGACATCTTTATCCAGGAAAACGGGGTGCCTCAGGGTTCCGTCCTGAGTGCCGTCCTCTTTGCTATCACCATTAACCCTATCATGGCCTGTCTCCCACCAGGCTTCATTTTTGTTGATGATTTTGCCATCTATTGCAGTTCTCCATGGACCTGTCTCACTGCGCAGCGTCTTCAGCAGTGTCTTGATCGTCTTTACTCCTGAGCATCGACAATGGATTTTGGTTTTCCACTGACAAAACTGCCTGTGTGAATTTCTGGTGACACAAGTGGTTTCTTCCACCATCTTTACATCTTGGGCTTGTTGCCCTTCTGTTCATTGAAACTATGAAATTCCTGGGACTCATGCTTGATAGGAAACACTCTTGCTCTTCCCATGTGTCTTACCTGGCAGCCTGTTGTACATGGTTCTTCAGTGTCCTACGTATCCTCAATGGTACTTTCCAGATTGCTGATCAAACCACCCCCCTTCATTTGTGCTGGTCCATTGTCTGTTTGAAACTAAACTATGGGTGCTTTGTTTATGTATCTGCACACCCATCCCTCTTATGCCGTCTCAACACTAATCCACCATCATGGCATTTGTTTGCCCATGGGCGCCTTTTACATCAGCCTAAGTGAGAGTCTGTATGCTGAAGCTGCTGAACTACCACTGTCCTACTACTGTGACTTTCTCCTCAGCAGGAATGCACACCGTTTGTCTGCCATGCGTGGCCACCGATTGTATGCCTTCTTCTTTGAAGATTCCTTTGATCATCAGTATGGGGCTCATCCTTCTTATCTGTTACCTCCTGGAGTCTGCTTTCAGCACTTGCTACAGCGGCTTAACTTTGCACTACCTGCATCTTTCCCTGTGGGTGTGAACTCTTTGCCACCTTGGCTTCGTGAAGTGGCCCATGCTAACCTTGGCCTTCATTCACTTCTTAAGGACACTACTTCAGCCTTGGTCTATCACCTTCAGTTTCACAACCTTCGCATGGAACTTCAAAATAATACCTTTGTATACATTGATGGCTCTTGTACTGACCTTGGGGTCGGGTTCTTTCATCATTGGCACCCATGTCTTTAGATATAGGTTTCCGGCACACTCCTCAGTATTTACATCTGAGCTCTTCACCCTGTATCAGGCCACAGAGTACATTCAGCGATGCAGCCTTTTCAGTCGTGTCCTCTGCTCAGACTCGGTGCCTTACACAGTCTATGTGCACTATACACTGCCCATCCCTTAGTGCAGCGGGTCCAGGAAAACTGTCAACTGCTCACTCTTGGTGGAGCAGTGTGATGTTTCTGTGGGTTCCTGGTCATGTCAGTCTGCCAAGAAACGAGGCTGCTGACACTGCTGTCAAAGCTGCAGTCTAGTACCTCAGCCCCCGAGTACCTATATTCCTTCGGATGATCTCTCTGTTGCCATCTGCCAAGAGATGGTGTTCCTTTAGCATCGCCAATGGTCCTCCCTTTATGGGAATAAGCTCTGGCTTATCAAGCCTCCGCCAGTGGCGTGCAAGACTTCCTCTTGGTCCCTCCCGCCGGGAGGAGGTTATTGTAACTCGGCTGCGTATTGGGTACTGCCTATTTAGCCATCGTCATTTGCTATGTGGTGCTACCACACCACTTTGTACACATTGCACCCAAGTATTAACTGTCTGCCACTTCCTGATGGAATCTCCATTTTTTGACCTTTTACGTTCCTGTTTGGCTTTACCGTCTGAGTTATTGGCCGTTTTAGCGAATGACACGTGGGCTGTTGACTGCGTTTTACTTTTTATCTGCCAAAGCAATGACTGGGGTTTACTTTTTATCTGCCAAAGCAATATGGCGAAGGCCATATAAGTTTTATTTTTGGACCTCCGTTTTTTATGGTGTCTTTTTTAGCCCATTTCCACATGCCTGTTTTTAGCTGTCTTCTGTTATGTCAGTTAGGATTGATGTATAGTCATTTTTTAATTCCTCTCTTTCTTAGAGTTCTATGGTTTTGACTTGGGCACGTATGACTGCAGTTGTTTTTGCACTCCAAAACAAAACAAACTAACACCATCCTCTCTGGGGCTCTTCTAAAACCAGACTTAGAGGTGTGCCCTCTTGGTTGACATTCTCAATCAACTCAACCTCATCTACCCTAACAGTGGAGCACCCATGTTCCTTTCAGACTCCACGCACACCTATTACCATTTAGACCTCCCGTTCGGCACTCCCCAGCTTGCTTGTCGTCTTCAGTGGTCTGTTGTCTCCGACACATACTTGAGTGACCCTTTTCCATGTACTGTCCATTTGTTGACTCCTATCCCACCTTCATGTAAAACCCAACTGGCAGCTTTCTAAGGCTGACTGGAGGCTTTAGTGCTCCCGGGTGACCTTTGCTGAACAACATTTGCCCAGTTGTGATGAACAGGTAGAATACCTTCCAAACATTATTCTTACCACTGCAGAACATTCCATTCCTCGCACTTCATTTTTAGTGCACCGTGTATCTGTCCCTTGGTGGGCTGAGGCATGCTGTGATGCAATTCATGAGTGGAGGCGTGCTCTCCGCAGTTTTAACCGTCATCCTACGATGGCGAACTGTATTTTTATGAACAGTCACGGCTCAGCTTCTCTGCTATATGGTGAGTAGCAACTTTCCTTCTCTGCTGTACATTTACATTTTTCACTGAATGCATTGCTACTGCACAAAAACTTGGAAGAGATAGTTCAAATCCCTGTCTGCCATTCATATTTATGTTTCTCTCTAGTCCCCTAAAATCACTCCAGATTTTGCTAATGCTTGGCTTCCGCCATTTCTGGTATCACATTTGAAGTTTCCCCACATCCTTTTCCTCATTTAACTTCTTCCTCCATTAGTCATTCAAATTTAGGTACAGTTGAACGTCGTAAGCAATGTGAAGGTGATTCTGCTGTGTTCAGTCACCTCATATTTATTCTTGTTCCCCCATTTTAGAAATTCCTTTAGTGCTGCTGAGAATAATGTTGGTGCTGTGGGATCTCTTGCCTGACCTCTCTTCCCTATCTTAATATTCCACTATCATCCTTTTAAGGCTCATAGAAGCTGTTGCATTCATGTATACATCATTAATGGAGTACTGCCCTGATGACTTATCTTAGAAAGGGCAAAGAAAGGCAAACCCCCAGCTACGGTATTAGTAGACTTAGAAGAAGTTTCTACAATGTTGACTGAAATATACTTCTTGGAATTATAAAGTTATTGGGGATAAAACACAAGAAGCAAAAGATCAGATAGAATGTGCACAAAAACCAGAATCCAATAGAGGCAAAACAATATGCGATACAACGTGTTGCAGTGGAGAGCACATGATGCAACTGTTAGCTGTGTAACACTTGTGTTCCTGCAGAAATGATACAATAAGGAGTGAGACACAGAAGACACCAGTAGCCATGCATGTGGTACGTTGCTGCCAGCCTCATTGTGGACAACTTCAAAATATGTCGAGTTAAAAGAGACTGGAAAGAAGTATGACTGTCCTTCCAGCGTTGAAAATGAATTCAATGTGTTAGCTCCGTTTTAATACACAGCATTGTTTGACCTAAAATGCACCAAATGTAAACAGGCCAGCGGCTGCATTCTTATTGCAGACTTTTCAAAATAGGCACCTTGTTTTATTTAATTTCGAAGTAGCACAAGAACCATGGACAATGGCAAAAAGAAAAGCAGTTCATTATCGAGCTGTGATATCAGATGATAAGATGCAAAAACAATTTTTTTTTTTAACTGAGTAATTTCTTCATAATCGAATTCCATAACAATAGTTGTTAATTTTTTTATATGAAAAATAAAAGTTTTTCTGAGAATCTAATTGCAAAGAAGGCAGTAACATTAATTTATCTACCTCTTTACTTATTTTTACCAATGTGAATTGGTTCAGTGTTGTATTGTTAGTTGTATAGCATATCATATCGCCTCAGTGTGATCTGGCCTAAGAAAGGGTGTCAGTAAATGAGAAGGGAGTGATAAGTTTGTAGCATATGCACCATGTTGTTCATTCTGTGCTCTGAGATACCAGTAACAGAAACAAAGGAGAAATTGAAAAAAAAAGGAGAATTACAGTCCAGGGAGAAGAAATAAAAACACAACGGTTTTCTGACGATGTAGTAATTGTGTCAGAGATGCAAAGGACTTGGTAAAGCAGTTTAATGAAGTGGGTAGTATCTTAGAAACAGGTTATAAGATGAATCTAAATTAAAATAAAGTAAATGTAATTGAGTGCAGTCAAATTAAATCAGATGATGATGAGAGAATAAGAATAGAAAATGATATGTTGAGAGTAGTAGAAAACTTAGACCACTTGAGTAGCAAAATAACTGATGACAGTTAAGCTAAGCAAGTAATCAGTTATAAACCCGTAAGAAAGAGAGAAGTAGAGTGACTGAGAAACAGAATGCTGTAGTGAAGCTGTAGACCTATTCCATGAAGTTAAGAAGAGCAGAAGAAGAAGAAATTGATTACAGCAGAAGTAAAAAGTACGTAATTGTAGACTCAGAATAACAATAAATTTTTCCATAAAAAATCTAAATATGTTAATGTCGAATAAAAATTTAAGTTTTAGGAAGTCTTTTCTGAAAGTATTTGTCGGGAATGAGGTCTTGTTCAGAAGTGAAACACGGACAATAAACAATACAGACAAGCCAATAATACATATTTTTGAAGTGCCACTGAACAATGCTGAAGATTAGATGGGTGAATAGAGTAACTGAAGAGGTATCTAATTGCATTGGACCAAGCAAGGTGGTACCCATATGTAGGGTTTCCGTGATGTGATTTCCCAAAACTGTTCCAGGCAAATACCAGGAAGGTTCCTTTGAAAGGGCACCATGATTTCTTTCCAATCCTTGAAATGATCCAAGGTTTTGCTCCGTCTCTAATGACCTTGATGTTGACATGTTGTTAAACTTGAATCTTCCTTCCTTCTTTCTTTAATCACTTGGGGGATAAAAGAGCTTTATGGCACAACTAGGCTATAAGAAATGAGGGATAAAATAAACAATGGAAAATCTGGGAGAAACGTAATGACTAGGGGCACAAAATGAAACTGTGGGGTATTCTGTGACGTGTCATATTGTTACTAGAAAAGGAAGACAGGTTGAAAAGACACATCACCAAGCTACAAAGGAATAGTTGATTTGATAGTTGAAAATAGGGGGAAAATTGTAAAGGGAGACAAAGTGTTGAATACAATAAGCAGGTTGAAATGGATGTAGGCTGGAGAGCTGCACCAAAGCCTTGTTCAGACTAATGACTGCAACAGTAACAAACTGAAGCACTGCTTCGTGTAGTGTCTTTATGAAATAATTACAAATTACATTATAATCAAAATGAAAACTGACAATTAGGGCTTATAGTGGTCAAATCAGAGGATCAGTGTTATATGATACATGAGAGAATGTTGTATCTGTGACTCTTTGAATTACAAGCACTAAGAGCTATTACAAATAAATGAAAAAGAGCATTCCTCTTACTCTTAATCATCAAAGAAATTGCAGGGAGAGACATCATGGCTAAGGATGCATCAAATGGAACAATGGGGTATTCTGTGGTACGTCCTATCCTAATGCTGTGACTGACAACAATGCCTCTGTATCTGAGGAGAATGTGGAATTTGAATCATATACAGTTTTGTGAATTAAACATCTCACTATCGTTTTGGCAGCCTTTCATGTAAATTGATTTGATGTAATGTGAGTAGATACTCAGAACTAAGGATAAGCAATGATGGCAATTCATAAATGCTGATTTACACTGAAGTGCCAAAGAAACTGGTATGGGCACGCATATTCAAATACAGAAACATGTAAACAGGCAGAATATGATGCAGCGGTTGGCAATGCCTATATAAGACAACAAGTGTCAGGCACAGTTATTAGATTGGTTACTGCTACTACAATGGTAGATTATCAAGATTTGAGCGAGTTTGAATGTGGTTTTATACTCAGCGCACAAGCAGTGGGACACATCATCTCTGAGGTAGTGATAAAGTGGGAATTTTCCCTTATGACCACTTCACAAGTATACCGTGAATGTCAAGAATCCAGTAAAACATAAAATCTCTGACATCGCTGCGGCTGGAAAAAGATCCTGCAAGAACGGAACCAATGACGATGGAAGAGAACCTTTCAACATAACGGAAATGCAACTCTTCCACAAATTGCTGCAGACTTCAATGTTAGACCATCAACAAGTGTCAGCATGTGAGCCATTCAACAAACCATCATCAATATGGGCTTTTGTAGCCAAAGGCCCACTCGTGTACTCTTGATGACTGCACGACACAAAGCTTTACACCCCGCCTGGGCCTGTCAACACCAACATTGGACTGTTGATGACTGGAAACGTGTTGCTTGGTCGGACAAGTCTCATTTCAAATTGTATCAAGAGGATGGACATGTATGGATATGGACCCTGTGTGTCAAGAGGGGACTGTTCGAGCTGGTGGAAGCTCTGTAATGGTGTGGGGCGTGTGCAGTTGGAGTGTTATGGGATCCCTGACAGGTGACACGTACGTAAGCATCCTGTCTGATCATCTGCATCCATTCATGTCCATTGTGCATTCCGATGCACTTGGGCAATTCCAGAAGGACAGTGTGACACCCCCCAAGTCCTGAACTGCTACAGAGTGGCTCCAGGAACACTCTTCTGAGTTTAAACATCTCCGCTGTCCTCTAGACACCCCAGATATGAACATTATTGAGCATATCTGGAATGCCTTGCAATGTGCTGTTCAGAAGAGTTCTCCACCTCCTCGTACTCTTGCAGATTTATGGGCAGCCCTGCAGGATTCATGCCTTCAGTTCCCTCCAATATTACTTCAGACGTTAGTCTTGTCCGTGTTTGCAGCACTTGTGCATGCTTGCAAGGTCCCTATATGATAGTAAGCAGTTGTACCAGTTTCTTTGGCTTTTCAGTGTAGATTTCATTATCAGCACTTAAACACTGATGGCCAGTAATAATCAAACACCAAACATTGACGCTTTTAATGCTGATGTTACATGATTAATTTATAGAGTGGCGTAAAAAGCAATATACAAATACATGTAATATTATATGTATTAATCGAATTGAACAATAATCAGTATTTCATATCCCACATCTTTTCATCTACGGACTATAAAAGTAACATTTTTGACTATAGTTTCCCCTTCAGTCGATTGTGTTGTGGACAGGGTGCTTATCCTGCTTTTGAAAACACTCAGAGAAGCTGACAGTGTGGCTGTACAGCTCTAATATTTATGTACAAGTTATTGTAGCTTTGCAAATTATTCTTTTCTTTTGCTATTTTATAATGTTCAGTCCATCAAGCAAAGTTGGTTTTTCGTTTTCCCGTAATATATCACCTTGTTGCCTACACTACTTAATGCCATGAAAATGTGGACTGAATGAACAATGAAAGGCATCAGCCAATGTTCCTGCCTAAGTTCATTCAAAAATGTCAAGCCCTTCCGCTTTTCCTCTGACCATGTTCTACAAGTTGCACTGTAAGCTTTTTCTAAAGATGCGTCCTTGCGCTTAGCTGGAAAATGTCTGATATGAGGTTTGACACAGGAAGAGGACTTGATGGGTGCAGATCGATGCATTTACCTACTGACTGCATCCAAATTGGACAAAGTTGAGTTTACAATGATTCTGCATCAGTTAATTGCATTTCTTATAACATTTGTTCCTCTTGTTTTTCATGAGGTTCCACTGGAGCTCTGCCATTTCTGCCTCCCAGTATAACACAGGGACAGGCATGTAGAAAATTGCTCATCTACTGCCTCTGAGCTGATCAGTTTTGATGAAACTTTTCATAATGTAAGGACACAATTGAAAGTCAAGAAACAATCATGTATTGTTCTGCAATAAGAAATAGTCTTGTTGTAATGCAAACATTCTAGTTTGTTTTATATCAAGGCATATATTAGGCCAGTGCTATAGTCACATCGCAGTTAGTTTTGTGACTTAATGCTTTGCCACACAGGACACGGTGTGTGTCTGCCTGCCGTGATACATTTGTACAATGCATCACTGCATTACCCCTGTCACACGTGGGGCGGTATGTCGCAGTGAAATGGCTTTGATTGCGGCGGTAGACGACATGTTTGTACAAAATCACAAAGTATCGTGCGGTCCAGGCAGTTTACATCAGCTCGACAAGGGGTTTTTTCAAGTGGGAGATGAAACAGAATGGTTCATAGAAAATGTGAGAAAGTACACATACTTGTACAACACACCAGTTCTACAAAAATGTAGTGAAAACAGCAGAAATATGGGCTGTGATTGCAGAGGAGCTGAATGTTACTAGTAAGTACGAATATGTTTTTATTTCACAAAATTATTTTATTGTGTAGTTATTATTTATTATTAGGTATCCCATACAAGTATTACAAATAATGTCTGTTGAAGTTATGTCCGACTGACAAAATAACCAGTAAAAGTTCCGCAGACGTGAATTGCAGCATGGGTTGACCTCGGATTGGTAGCATATGTTGGCAACAGCATTTGCATAGGCTGTATGACTTCTTCACTTTGATCATTAGCTGAATGTTCACTTTCGCTCTTCATTGTATTGAAGTTATGAAACAGCAAGCTGCTTTAACTCTGCAGTCTGCTACTGACTTATCTGTATCTATGGTTCTCAGAAATACATGCCATTTCATAGCTAATATACTGAATGCGTTTTCAACGACACGACATGCTCAAGAGAGCTGTGTACTGAATTTTTTTTTTTTTTCTGGGATCAGAGATAATTCTGGCTTTTGGATATGGTCTCGTTAGGTGTGTTTGAAGTGCAAAGCCTTCGTCACCAACGATAATATGAGGAATGGGGACGTGTGCCAAGCAGAGTGATTGGAGGTAGAACTGTTCTTCCAGCAATATATTGTTGGTAGAATGCTGAATTTTCAAAAATAGTACTGTCGCTATTTCGTCCATAACTTCACATGTCAACGACTGTAAACTTGTAGATTGGGTCCACCAATGCTAAATGAGTGAAAAATGGTTTTTATAATAATATTTCTGAGATCCATTATCCTTCGGACATTTTAATTTGATGTGTTTGCCATCTGTGCTTCGAAAAGAGTTTGGAAAAGCCCATCATGCTGATTCCGCATCTGTGACATGGGAGGAGACAAACAGATTGGCCATAAAATATTCCATATTTCTCTACAAACTTCACTCACTATCTTGGAAACAGTTGGAACGTCGCAAGTGGAAAGAAAAAGTGATGGTCTGGACACTGTTGCCTGTAACCAAATACCTGCAAAGATATTAAAACATTTTTAAAGTTAAATCTGTGAAATCTGGTTTTTGGCTTCATGTTTAGGAATAAAGAAATATGTGTTAGGGAATGAAAGATTGTATGGAAATATCACCACTTAACCTCACAGGCAGGGCGATGGATTGTAAAATCTGTGTATTAATTTCCATCCTTTTTTTTTTCAATCTTTATTATTGTAATTGTACATATCACTTGTTTCTGACCCATGCAATGGCTTAATAATAATAATCATATAATTTACATTCAGATTTGTTTTAGATGATGAAGCCAAATTGAAATGGAAAAATTTATGAGACAGTTATTTGAGACACAATAAAAGCTTAAAAGGTGTAACGGGACAGGTCAGAAAGTATCACAAGTGGCCAAGGACTGAACATATGCAATTTTTGAAAGATACGCTTTGATCCCATTCTACAATCAGCAATATACCAAATGTCGATATTGAAGATTCTCGATCACTTGATAATGAAATTCCTGGATCTGAAAGTGAAAGTGAGCTATGTAAAATGCAATTGGCTCCACCCTCCCCCCAAATTCCACCCCTGACTCCTGGGAAAAAAATGAAAGCTGGATCTACAGCCCCAGATGATCCATCCCAAAACTCTGCAGTTGACAAAGTCATAGTTTGATGGCATAGATCACTTGTTTCTCAGTTGTGCTGACATGTTCAGAAAATTCCAGCCAACAACACAAGCAATGCTGAAGATGGTGCTACCTACACTCTTCCCAAGGGCAGGAAGGAGAGAGCTTGACACACCAGTTCACTCACCTGGAGTATCCACACTCCACTCTCCCTTGCAGTTTGATAATTCTTCCTGTTCCTCAACGAACAATAACATGACATTTGGCTCAGTAGATACCTCACCAGTTAATCACAGTATGAATCCCATTGCCTCATCAACCAATGATTTGTTTGAAAATGTACATCACGTCTATGACAATTACAGGTCCCATTATCAGTCACATTAGGTAATAGTATTTGTAGATAAATAACTACACTTTGTAATGTATATTACTTATTATTAAGTTTGTAATGTTACTTGACATATTGAAATAGATTACTGTTCATACAGCATTGGTGAAAGTATATTTATGATTAACTTACCTCAAAGAAATGGCTAATCTTTCCCCAGTTTCAGTATGTCTTCGTCTGTTTGTGGTCATCTTCTCAATGTTCTGTTGCGGTAAGTCATGTAGTTTCTTGAAACTTTGTCTTGACAAACAGTAATATATTAAACTGATTAGCTCAGAGGCAGTAGATGAGCAATTTTCTACATGCCTGTCCCTGTGTTATACTGGGAGGCAGAAATGGCAGAGCTCCAGTGGAACCTCATGAAAAACAAGAGGAACAAATGTTATAAGAAATGCAATTAACTAATGCAGAATCATTGTAAACTCAACTTTGTCCAATTTGGATGCAGTCAGTAGGTAAATGCATCGATCTGCATCATCAAGTCCTCTTCCTGTGTGTCACACCTCATATCAGACATTTTCCAGCTAAGCGCAAGGACGCATCTTAAGAAAAAGCTTGCAGTGCAACTTATCGAACATGGTCAGGGGAAAAGCAGAAGGGCTTAATATTTTTGAATGAACTTAGGCAGGAACATTGGCTGATGCCTTTCACTGTTCATTCAGTCCACATTTTCATGGCATTAAGCAGTGTAGGCAACAAGGTGATATATTATGGGAAAACGGAAAACCAAATTTTTTTCTTTATGGATGGTGTGGCGGAGACTAGAGATGGGCAAACTTGTTCATCCTTGGGAACTAGTTCACTGGTGATCGCCCTTTTTTGGGAACTGTTCATTTTTACTTGTTCACCGTTCATTTGTGCATGGTATAAGGTTGTTATGAAAAATTGAAAATTAGTGACATAGGTGACTGAAGGATGGAATATGCCAAGAGGGGCACTTGCCTCCCACCTGGAGTACAGAGTTTTTATTCATTACAGAACTCTCACACACTTGTAGAAGCAATTTCTGTGATTCTGCAAAACCTCTCATTTAGCCAACTGTAGTGTTATGTGACTGATTGTAGTGAAATAATATAAGGTGGCGCACGAAAAACTGGCCCCGAGTACAGACTGCTTGCCCATTACGCATAATTTTTTGACCGCTATGAGCAGAATAGATAAACATGTAATAATTAGGCAGTGAAGAAATAAAAAATAAGCTAATGCAAACAACTACTTCAAAGCAATAGATGACTATTGGTGGGTGACAGTGTGTAGTCTAGTACTCATGCCGGTTTTTCGTGTGCCACCCTGTACCACTGAAATAATACTGTAGAAGTTATCATATTCTCTTTACAAAATTTGAGACCAGACACACGATTATCGAGTGGGGGCTTCATTTGGTTTTAAGTTGGTCTGCCTTCTATAACAATGAACATGCTGTTTTACCTTGGATCAAAAGGGATGGAAAATGGCCACTCATGTGTGGCGTGTCTACTTCCTTTCCAATTGTAATAACAAAAAAACTTGGCTTTTTATAACTATGTCTTCTGCTGTTTATCGAAGTAATGAAGTGAGCTGACATGCCATTTTGTTACCTGAAAAGATGGATGTATTACATACACCATAATATTTACATAATTTACATAATTATAAAATACATTTTAATTACCTGTCGTGGATGCTGAATACAATACAGAAATAACCAAAAGTCCAGAGTTCAAGAAAGTTTTGAAGCAGATCTAGAATGGGCATGCACAGTGAATGAAACAAACTACTCGATACTGAACTAATTAGGAGCAGTTGCCAGTGGAACTGCGACAAGTGGCCACACAAAGATGGACGAGTCCGGCCGAGGGAGACCGAGACTTAGACAGATGGGAACGGGACCGAGGCTGGAACGAGGCCAACCAACATGCCATTGAGGGAACAAGATCGACCGTTTCCCTTTCCTGGGTACTATAAGTAGAAACCCGTGACCAAAGTGAACTATGAAAGACGTTTCTTAGAATTCGTTCCTCGCTCCTTCCATTCATCTTGGTGAACCGTTCTTTTGGACCTGTTAGTTTGTGAATGACCCATCTCAAGCAGAGACACGTCGCTTTGTGATCGGCACCATGTCCATTTGTCACCACAAGTGGCGCTCCAAAGGGACACGTGACTCAAATGTCAAGTGGCCCACTGCTGTTTTCATTAATTTGTAGACATTTGATGTGCCTCTTAAAAAGTTGTTTTATATACACTCCTGGAAATTGAAATAAGAACACCGTGAATTCATTGTCCCAGGAAGGGGAAACTTTATTGACACATTCCTGGGGTCAGATACATCACATGATCACACTGACAAAACCACAGGCACATAGACACAGGCAACAGAGCATGCACAATGTCGGCACTAGTACAGTGTATATCCACCTTTCGCAGCTATGCAGGCTGCTATTCTCCCATGGAGACGATCGTAGAGATGCTGGATGTAGTCCTGTGGAACGGCTTGTCATGCCATTTCCACCTGGCGCCTCAGTTGGACCAGCGTTCGTGCTGGACGTGCAGATCGCGTGAGACGACGCTTCATCCAGTCCCAAACATGCTCAATGGGGGACAGATCCGGAGATCTTGCTGGCCAGGGTAGTTGACTTACACCTTCTAGAGCACGTTGGGTGGCACGGGATACATGCGGACGTGCATTGTCCTGTTGGAACAGCAAGTTCCCTTGTCGGTCTAGGAATGGTAGAACGATAGGTTCGATGACGGTTTGGATGTACCATGCACTATTCAGTGTCCCCTTGACGATCACCAGTGGTGTACGGCCAGTGTAGGAGATCGCTCCCCACACCATGATGCCGGGTGTTGGCCCTGTGTGCCTCGGTCGTATGCAGTCCTGATTGTGGCGCTCACCTGCACGGCGCCAAACACGCATACGACCATCATTGGCACCAAGGCAGAAGCGACTCTCATCGCTGAAGACGACACGTCTCCATTCGTCCCTCCATTCACGCCTGTCGCGACACCACTGGAGGCGGGCTGCACGATGTTGGGGCGTGAGCGGAAGACGGCCTAACGGTGTGCGGGACCGTAGCCCAGCTTCATGGAGAAGGTTGCGAATGGTCCTCGCCGATACCCCAGGAGCAACAGTGTCCCTAATTTGCTGGGAAGTGGCGGTGCGGTCCCCTACGGCACTGCGTAGGATCCTACGGTCTTGGCGTGCATCCGTGTGTCGCTGCGGTCCGGTCCCAGGTCGACGGGCACGTGCACCTTCCGCCGACCACTGGCGACAACATCGATGTACTGTGGAGACCTCACGCCCCACGTGTTGAGCAATTCGGCGGTACGTCAACCCGGCCTCCCGCATGCCCACTATACGCCCTCGCTCAAAGTCCGTCAACTGCACATACGGTTCACGTCCACGCTGTCGCGGCATGCTACCAGTGTTAAAGACTGCGATGGAGCTCCGTATGCCACGGCAAACTGGCTGACACTGACGGCGGCGGTGCACAAATGCTGCGCAGCTAGCGCCATTCGACGGCCAACACCGAGGTTCCTGGTGTGTCCGTTGTGCCGTGCGTGTGATCATTGCTTGTACAGCCCTCTCGCAGTGTCCGGAGCAAGTATGGTGGGTCTGACACACCGGTGTCAATGTGTTCTTTTTTCCATTTCCAGGAGTGTAGATGAAGCAAAGCTACATCCATCTCAAGCCACTATTTTGGGATTTGCTTGTGTTCTGCCGTATACAGTCGTTCTCCTTCAATTTTGAGGAACTTATTCAAGAAAAGAAATTGATTTTTCAATATTTTGTAGTCTGACATCACAGCTTGGTAGTAAACTGGTTTTATTTTCTTAATTGTCCACAGTTATTGTAATATTATGAAAAGTTTGCAGTGAAGTTGTTTATATGTACTTGTGGTGGGTATTAAGACGTGGTTGCCGCATACAAAATACAGCGAACATATTGAAATTGTTTTTAGTGGTGGAAGGAGAGCAATCTCTCTTCTCAGTCCTGAGTAAATAGGTGGTACACACCGTTTTGACATTTGGCCTCAGTGAACTATGACATGCAACAATCCTTGTTAGAGCTGCGCACTAAGCAGATTTGTGGTTCGTGTTTCTCTTTTGAGCATGGTTTATGAAGTCAGTTACCTAAGTTAATATTGCATTATGAGTTATTTTCATTTTAAAGCTAGAGGTAGACAATCACAGGTCCAGTGGCAGAGTTACTATAGACTGTATACATAAATTTATCTTGTTTACACTAACAGTTTCATTCATGAAACATTCAATAACTATTTTCTTTTGGATATTGTTGAACAAATGTTGTGTGTCCCAGCAAGCAATGAATGAGAAATGGGATTTTGCTGTTGATATAAGTAAAACATTGTGTTCTGGATGCTTTATGCTTACCCGTTTATCTATCTGTTTTTTTACTTACCCTTCCCCTCTTAATGCTGTCAGGTTATATGAAGTAAAACTCCATTTCACATATTTTTGCAATAATTATTACATAACTGTTTGTGTTATCTTTGAAAAAAACATATTTTTTTTTTTTTTTTTCCCTGGACAAACAATGTTGAAACTGTGCGGTTACAATTGTGTCTGCTGAAACCCACTGGTTTTTATGTGCAGAAATAGAAACCTTATATTGCAAAAATACAACAACACAAATCACTACATACAATGTTTACTGCAATACAAATCTGCACAACCAGCAGAAGATGTGGAAAACTTTTGACACCATTCCTCTCGCCATTATGCTAAACATGTACACTCAGCATTACATTTTCTGTCCTCATCAATGGGTTTTGCCAGACAGACGTGCATATTCAGTGTTCACTAGGTACTTGCTCATATAAACGCTGTTTTTCAGCTGGGATATACTGCCACATGTGAAGTACAGCTTTCTGCTTGGTACTTTTAACTGACAGAATTTTATCACACAAGTTAGGAAAACCTTTAATGTTATCTAGCAAAACATTTCTTTTCCCAGCATCTCTCAGCTTCTTTGCAATGATTTGACAAATCCCCAGTTGCTGGATGTTATGACTTTTCCTTGATATTAGTGTAGTAGTGTTGTCAGATGGAATATGTAGCCAGCTATGCTCAGTTATTTCGACTGAACTTCTGTGCAACTCAAGGTCTTTTGTGCTAAGATCCCTGAAATCCTTTGGGTCCACCTTGCACAGAAGGAGTCTGTTGTCCTTGGTATTGGCAATGATTTGAATCCAGTTTACTGGGTGAAAAGGTATTTTGTTCTTCTCTGTAAGGGCAAAATCTCTATTACAGTAGGAAACAATGCCCTATAATGAGTAATTTCTGCTTAACAGCAGCGAAATATTTATGGATAGTTAGATTTTGGAGAAGTCACAATATTTTGAACATCTCTCACAAAATCAGCAATGTTTAGACTTACATTCAAATGAAAATCATATGAAAAATGGAAACAAGACACAAAGGAATTACAGACATTGGCTGGGAGTATGATTTAACTCAGTGAGGAAAGTTGAAAATTTGCGCCAGACCTGGATTCAAACCCGGTCTCCTGCTCTCTAGGCAGATGCTCTGATCACCAAGTCATCCAGACACAGTGGTTATCACAACTCCACAGACCACCCTAGCATGTCTCCCGTCTGACCCAAATTTTCAGCTTATCCACACACTACAGATCTAGTGTCCCTTGCCCGTTATACTCATTACTCATGGCATTTCGCCAGTTTCCATAAGAGTTCAAGCCTGGTGTACATCTGCATTGAAGAGATCATTGGCTGTTCTCACTTTAATTATATACACTGATAAGTCCTGCTCAATGTGATGTTGGATGCCACCTGGTATTGTTGTGGGTATGTGATGCGTCAACAAAAGTATATGAGGGGAGCAGACACGGATGGGAATCACCCTAATGAAGATATGGGCTGCAGATGGGGAAATCCATTGAGATAAGCATCTTTGAGAAAGGACAGATTATTATCTGCAGATTATTAACTGCAAAAAGGTGGGAATTTAAGGAGATGGGACCTGGATAAACTGAAAGAACCGGAGGTTGTACAGAGTTTCAGGGAGAGCATAAGGGAACAATTGACAGGAATGGGGGAAAGAAATACAGTAGAAGAAGAATGGGTAGTTTGAGGGATGAAGTAATGAAGGCAGCAGAGGATCAAGTAGGTAAAACGACGAGGGCTAGTAGAAATCCTTGGGCAACAGAAGAAATATTGAATTTAATTGATGAAAGGAGAAAATATAAAAATGCAATAAATGAAGCAGGCAAAAAGGAATACAAATGTCTCAAAAATGAGATCGACAGGAAGTGCAAAATGGCTAAGCAGCGATGGCTAGAGGACAAATGTAAGGATGTAGAGGCTTATCTCACTAGGGGTAAGATAGATACTGCCTACAGGAAAATTAAAGAGACCTTTGGAGATTATAGAACCACTTGTATGAACATCAAGAGCTCAGATGGAAACCCAGTTCTAAGCAAAGAAGGGAAAGCAGAAAGGTGGAAGGAGTATATAGAGGGTCTATACAAGGGCGATGCACTTGAGGACAATAGTATGGAAATGGAAGAGGATGTAGATGAAGATGAAATTGGAGATATGATACTGCGTGAAGAGTTTGACAGAGCACTGAAAGACCTGAGTCGAAACAAGCCCCCCGGAGTAGACAACATTCCATTGGAACTACTGATGGCCTTGGGAGAGCCAGTCCTGACAAAACTCTACCATCTGGTGAGCAAGATGTATGAAACAGGCGAAATACCCTCAGACTTCAAGAAGAATATAATAATTCCAATCCCAAAGAAAGCAGGTGTTGACAGATGTGAAAATTACCGAACAATCAGTTTAATAAGCCACAGCTGCAAAATACTAACACGAATTCTTTACAGACGAATGGAAAAACTAGTAGAAGCCGACCTCGGGGAAGATCAGTTTGGATTCCATAGAAATACTGGAACACGTGAGGCAATACTGACCTTATGACTTATCTTAGAAGAAAGATTAAGGAAAGGCAAACCTACGTTTCTAGCATTTGTAGACTTAGAGAAAGCTTTTGACAATGTTGACTGGAATACTCTCTCTGTCAAATTCTAAAGGTGGCAGGGGTAAAATACAGGGAGCGAAAGGCTATTTACAATTTGTACAGAAACCAGATGGCAGTTATAAGAGTCAAGGGACATGAAAGGGAAGCAGTGGTTGGGAAGGGAGTAAGACAGGGTTGTAGCCTCTCCCCGATGTTATTCAATCGGTATATTGAGCAAGCAGTAAAGGAAACAAAAGAAAATTTCGGAGTAGGTATTAAAATCCATGGAGAAGAAATAAAAACGTTGAGGTTCGCCGATGACATTGTAATTCTGCCAGAGACAGCAAAGGACTTGGAAGAGCAGTTGAACGGAATGGATGGTGTCTTGAAGGGAGGATATAAGATGAACATCAACAAAAGCAAAACGAGGATAATGGAATGTAGTCGAATTGAGTCGGGTGATGTTGAGGGTATTAGATTAGGAAATGAGACACTTAAAGTAGTAAAGGAGTTTTGCTATTTGGGGAGCAAAATAACTGATGATGGTCGAAGTAGAGAGGGTATAAGATGTAGACTGGCAATGGCAAGGAAAGTGTTTCTGAAGAAGAGAAATTTGTTAACATCGAGTATAGATTTAAGTGTCAGGAAGTCTTTTCTGAAAGTATTTGTATGGAAGTGAAACATGGACGGTAAATAGTTTGGACAAGAAGAGAATAGAAGTGTTGTGGCGTAGCAAAACAGCCACGCCACTTTGAGGTAGCCGAAAGGCACGCGTACACACACGCCGGCTGGCGTGAGTTCTGGAACAGGATACTTGATGAATGCTATAGAGAAAAATATGCAGCTCCTTGAATACTTAACTTTAATTCATCCTTGTGGTACATCGCTATTGACGATACAAATGAGACTATCTCCAGATACGGTTAATTACAATCACTGTAAGGCTAATGGCGCCTTGCTAGGTCGTAGCCATGGACTTAGCTGAAGGCTATTCTAACTGTCTCTCGGCAAATGAGAGCAAGGCTTCGTCAGTGTAGTCGCTAGCAAAGTCGTCGTGCAACTGGGGCGAGTGCTAGTCCGTCTTTCTAGACCTGCCATGTGGTGGCGCTAGGTCTGCAAGTGCTGACAGTGGCGACACGCGGGTCCGACACGTACTAATGGACCGCGGCCGATTTAAGCTACCACCTAGCAAGTGTGGTGTCTGGCGGTGACACCACATTAAGCTTTCGAAATGTGGTGCTACAGAAGAATGCTGAAGATTAGATGGGTAGATCACATAACTAATGAGGATGTATTGAATAGGATTGGGGAGAAGAGAAGTTTGTGGCACAACTTGACTAGAAGAAGGGATCGGTTGGTAGGACATGTTCTGAGGCATCAAGGGATCACCAATTTAGCATTGGAGGGCAGCGTGGAGGGTAAAAATCGTAGGGGGAGACCAAGAGATGAATACACTAAGCAGATTCAGAAGGATGTATGTTGCAGTAAGTACTGGGAGATGAAGTAGCTTGCACAGGATAGAGTAGCATGGAGAGCTGCATCAAACCAGTCTCAGGACTGAAGACCACAACAACAACAACAAGAGATTATTATTATGCAGAGCTTGTGAATGAGTGTCTTGAGAATGGCGAAGTTGGTCAAATGTTAATGTGCTAACATCTTGAGCATGTATGGAAAGAGGTAGAAGGACAGTGAAACTACCACTGGGTACTAAATGGTTGGACGTCCTCAACTCTTCATAGAATGTGGGGTTGGGAGGTTTGTCTGCTCTGTAAAGTAGGATGGATGGTGATCTTTGGCAAGTAAGCTGAAAGAGAACAATGCCGGTGCACACGCAAGTGTTTCAGAGCACACCGTTCATTGTACATTGTTGAATGTAGTGCTCCACAATAGACCATCCCTACGTGTTCACATATTGACCTAATGACATCCCAATTATGATTGCAATGGGCACAGGATCATTGGGATTCGACTGTCGATCATTGGAAATGTGTCGGCTCTTCAGGTGATCACAGTTTTGCTGCATTAGGTCCCTGGTTGTCTCCACAAATGCCATCGTCAAGATGAACGGTGGCTTGAAACGTGCAGCGTGCCAAGGATGCCAGCTGGTGGGAGCAGGATTACGCTATGGGAGACATTCTGCTCTGGTTGTGTGGGACTTGTGGTGGTAATCGAAGACACGGTGACAGCTGTGAACCACATGCATCTCTTCATGGATGTTGTCTTCCTCAACGATTATTTTATCTTTCACCAGTATAATTGTCCATCTCTCGGAGCCAGAATCATGCTACAGTGTTTTGAGCAGCATTGTAGTGAACTCATGTTTATGTCTCGGCAACTAGATTAGCCTGATGTAAATCGTATGTAACCCATCTGGAGCGCTATCGGACACTATCACCACATACACACATCTTCGGCCTGTTATTTATGCGAACTACACAACTTGTGCCAGGATGAGATTTTCCCTCTGCAGCAGTGTGTGCGCTGATATGAAACTTACTGACAGATTAAAACTGTGTACCGGACCAAGACTCGAACTGGGGACCTTTACACAACTTGTGCAAAGACATCTAATGCCACATACCTCCACAAACCTACCAACAAACTGTCGTCTCTCTGATCTGCAGACTCGGTGATGTATTTAATTCCAAAGATGGACAAACAAGTTGTGAAGCAGGTGGTCATAATGTTTTGGCTCATCAGTGTCTATGTGGTGTTAGTTCTTTCGGACATCTCCAAAAGAAAAGACACGACATATATGTAAAAATGGGAATTATGGTCAAAACATTCAATTTCATTGCTTTTTTCTGCAAACTATCCTTCACTTTGTGTAACGCAATACTGAAACTCTTCTGAGACATTCTGTAAAAATGCTGGAAATGTTCGGGATACATGTTCTTTCATTATGTTGAATGTCACCTATTTCTTTTTGAAACGTAACAAATGTATCCAATATCTTCTTTGCTGCTCAACATCTAAGAGTTATAAAAGATCCATTGCATCTTTGCTTGATGAAAATGACATATTCTGACCCATTCATAGCATGACTGCCCCACGTCTCTCTGACAGTGCCATTTCAGTATGTGAATTTCTCATGTCCCATGTGTGCCACGTCCCTGACTTGACACTGCCAGTGTCTCCACCAGGCCATTTCCGTGTGTATTGGACATTAAGCATTCATGTTGTTTGCAGAACTGTAAATCTCTATTTCTTCCCTTCCTTTTCCAGTAGCTAGAATGTTATTACAATCTACGATGTGCCTGCTGTGTGGAGCAGTTTCAATGAAAGACACAGGTTGTAAGGGCTAACAGTTAGAGCTAACATTGACTACCAGCTGTCACTACAGGGAGTTGCAACAAAATAGTACCTTAAATGAGAGTGTTCCTAATCTGATAGAAAGTGATTTATTGACATAAGGTCCTGCATGATGATTTCTTCCCTTAACTACTATTACTACCTGTTGCTTATCTAGATAAGCCACTTGTGAAGACTCACATATTATAGAAATATCTTGGTGACTAAAAGTCATCATTGGCTGCATTGTACTTACACAGCCAGTGTTGACTTTTAGTCATAATGAAGTTGCTGAGATTCATGTGGGCTGCACTGCATGTATAAAACATTCAAATGTTTTTAACAAAGAAACTGAACAGAGAGTTCTTTTCATTGTAAATGGTATTGTGTTGTTCCTGTCCGATAATTTATATGAGCTTCTTACAATGTAATGATACAGTATGTTAAGTTAGTGTTCAAAATCTTTGACGTATGTGTGATGACATTATCACTGATCCTCTATTTTGACCAATATACATCCTTAATTGTCAGTTCCCATTTTGATTATAGTGTAATTTGTAATTACTTCCTAACACACATACAGTGTTTCAATCTGTTGTTGTTGCAGATATTAGTCTCAGATGGGTTTGGTGCAGCTCTCCACCCCCTGCCTACATTTGAACCTGCTTACTGTATTTTTTCACATTAAAGAGGGCTTTGACCTCTGATTTTTTACGTGGTGAAATGACCTTTCTTTTACCCATTTTTGAAGGTTACAATTAGTAAAATCTGTCTGTTAAACAATCCGTTGTGAAGTCGATATTACGAAATTGATAATCAAAGCTTACTCGCGAGAACGCCACTGAACAGGTCCTTTCCTGTATGCTGTACTCTGCACATTGATACCTACGATAAGTCAACAATCCAGTGTCACGTCACAACGATAGATACAAAATTCAACAACTTAATAAGTGACCTGAATAACTGTCAAAAATTTTCTGATTAATCGCATTAAATATAGTACTCAACATGTAGTTGTTACCATGAACCATGGACGTTGGTGGGGAGGCTTGCGTGCCTCAATGATACAGATAGCCGTACTGTAGGTGCAACCACAATGGAGGGGTATCTGTTCAGAGACCAGAAAAATGGGTGGTTCCTGAGACAGCAGCCTTTTCAGTAGTTGCATGGGCAACAGTCTGGATGATTGACTGATCTGGCCTTGTAACACTAACCAAAACGGCCTTGCTGTGCTGGTACTTTGAATGGCTGAAAGCAAAGGGAAACTACAGCCATAATTTTTCCCAAGGGTATGCAACTTTACTGTATGGTTAAATGACGATGACGTCCTCTTGGTTAAAATATTCCGGAGGTAAAATAGTCCCCCATTTGGATCTCTGGGTGGGGACTACTCAAGAGGACGTTGTTATCAGGAGAAAGAAAACTGCCATTCTAGGGGTCGGAGCATGGAATATCAGATTCCTTAATTGGGTAGGTGGGCTAGAAAATTTAAAAAGGCGAATACAGGGTTACAAATACAATATCAAATAGGGGTAATGCAGGAGTAGGTTTAATAATAATAATAATAAAAAGGGAATGCGGGTAAGCTACTATAAACAGCGTAGTGAACACATTATTGTGGCCAAGATAGATATGAAGCCCAGGCCTGCCACAGTAGTACAAGTTTATATGCCAACTAGCTCCCCAGATGATGAAAAGATTGATGAAATATATAATGAGATAAAAGAAATGATTCAGATAGTGAAGGGAGACAAAAATTTAATAGTCATGGGTCACTGGAATTCGATAGTAGGAAAAGAAAGAGAAGGAAACGTAGTAGGTGAATATGGAATGGGGATAAAGAATGAAAGAGGAAGCCTCCTGGTAGAATTCTGCACAGAGCATAACTTCATCATAGCTAAGACTTAGCTGAAGAATCATAAAAGAAGGTTGTATACATGGAAGAAGCCTGGAGATACTGAAAGGCTTCAGATAGATTATATAATGGTAAGACAGAGATTTAGGAACCTGGTTTTAAATTGAAAGACATTTCCAGGGGCAGATGTGGTCTCTGACAACAATCTATTGGTTATGAACTGTAGATTAAAACTAAAGAAACTGACAGAACCAGAGATTGTAGAGTGTTTCAGGGAGAGCATTAGGGAACGATTGACAAGAATGGGGGAAAGAAATACAGTAGAAGAAGATTGGGTAGCTTTGAGAGATGAAGTAGTGAAGGCAGCAGAGGATCAAGTAGGTAAAAAGATGATGGCTAATAGAAATCCTTGGGTAACAGAAGAGATACTGAATTTAATTGATGAAAGGAGAGAATACAAAAATGCAGTAAAGGAAGCAGGCAAAAAGGAATACAATTGTCTCAAAAATGAGATCAACAGGAAGTGCAAAATGGCTAAGCAGGGATGTCTAGAGGACAATGTAAGGATGTAGAGGCGTATATCACTAGGGGTAAGACAGATACTGCCTACAGGAAAATTAAAGAGATATTTGGAGAAAAGAGAACCACTTGCATGAATATCAAGAGCTCAGATGGAAACCCAGTTCAAAGCAAAGAAGGGAAAGCAGAAAGGTGGAAGGAGTATATAGAGGGTCTATACAAGGGCGATGTTCTAGAGGACAATATTATGGAAATAGAAGAGAATGTAGATGAAGATGAAATCGGAGATATGATACTACATGAAGAGTTTGACAGAGCACTGAAAGACCTAAGTCAAAACAAGACCTGGGAGTAGACAACAGTGCATTAGAACTGCTGACAGCCTTGGAAGAGCCATCCCTGACAAAACTCTACCATCTGGTGAGCAAGATGTATGAGACAGGTGAAATACCCTCTGACTTCAAGAAGAATATAATAATTTCAATCCCAAAGAAAGCAGGTGTTGACAGATGTGAAAATTACCGAACAATCAGTTTAATAAGCCACAGCTGCAAAATACTAACACGAATTCTTTACAGACGAATGGAAAAACTGGTAGAAGCCAACCTCGGGGAAGATCAGTTTGGATTTCGTAGAAATGTTGGAACATGTGATGCAGTACTGACCCTACAACTTATCTTAGAAAATAGATTAAGGAAAGGCGAACCTACGTTTCTAGCATTTATAGACTTAGAGAAAACTTTTGACAATGTTGACTGGAATACTCTCTTTCAAATTCTGAAGGTGGCAGGGGTAAAATACAGGGTGCAAAAGGCTATTTACAATTTGTACAGAAACCAGATGGTAGTTATAAGAGTCAAGGGGCATGAAAGGGAAGCAGTGGTTGGTAAGAGAGTGAGACAGTGTTGTCAGTGCTGTAGCCTCTCCCCGATGTTATTCAATCTGTATATTGAGCAAGCAGTAAAGGAAACAAAAGAAAAATTCGGAGTAGGAATTAAAATCCAGGGAGAAGAAATAATAACCTTGAGGTTTGCCGATGACATTGTAATTCTGTCAGATACAGCAAAGGACCTGGAAGAGAAGCTGAACGGAATGGACAGTGTCTTGAAAGGAGGATATAAGATGAACATCAACAAAAGCAAAACAAGGATAACGGAATGTAGTCAAATTAAATCGGGTGATGCTGAGGGTATTAGATTAGGAAATGAGACACTTAAAGTAGTAAAGGAGTTTTGCTATTTGGGGAGCAAAATAACTGATGACGGTTGAAGTAGAAAGGATATAAAATGTAGACTGGCAATGGCAAGGAAAGCGTTTCTGAAGAAGAGAAATTTGTTAATATGAGTATAGATTTAAGAGTCAGGAAGTCTTTTCTGAAAGTATTTGTATGGAATATAGCCATGTATGGAAGTGAAATGTGGACGATAAATAGTTTAGACAAAAAGAGAATAGAAGCTTTTGAAATGTGGTGCTACAGAAGAATGCTGAAGATTAGATGGGTAGATCACATAACTAATGAGGAAGTATTGAATAGGATTGTGGAGAAGAGAAGTTTGTGGCACAACTCGACCAGAAGAAGGGATCGGTTGGTAAGACATGTTCTGAGGCATCAGGGGATCACCAATTTAGTATTGGAGGGCAGCGCGGAGTGTAAAAATCGTAGAGGGAGACCAAGAGATGAATACACTAAACAGATTCAGAAGGATGTAGGTTGCCAAAGGTACTGGGAGATGATGAAGCTTGCACAGGTTAGAGTAGCATGGAGAGCTGCATTAAACCAGTCTCTGGACTGAAGACCACAACAACAACAACATTAAAAATGTGCAGTGCGTCTAATAATTTGGCCAGGGATTGTAGTAGCATTTTTCATTTGGTTAAAGACTACGATCTGGTGGATACATTTTATGCATAACCCCAAACATTGGTCTGCAATTTATCAACAATGTTTTTATGTCATACATTACCATACACTCAGCTCATAGAAGTATTTATTAACTGGAAACATTATGATGTCAAAAGGCATATTAAATTTACATTTACATGTACTGAATGTTGTACACTAAGGTTGTGAAATACTTGAAGTGAAGTGACACCTTTAAATGCTACTTGTATATGTACAAATAACAAATGAATCTCTGTTGTTGGTATCCTGTTAATGTGGACTAGCCGTTCTATGGCAAGAAAATGAATATAAGTTTGCAGAGGGTCTGATTGTATTACTGTCTGAATAGTCAGAATTCACTACGTAGCAGAAGTGTTGGAATGAAAGTGTTATAATCTGCTGGGGATGACAGTACTTCCATTTGACTATCAAGATATGTTCAAAGCAATTAACAAGTCTCATTTGATGGCATGACATAACAACTTTTCTGTGTACTATGGCATATATTTGAAAAAAAGGAAAATTGGTTACAAGTGTTACACCCCATCAGCTAGGAATTCATCATAGATGGAACGTTAACATGTCTTGGACAAGAATGAGGGAGTGGATTGGTTGTGACCGCAGCGAAGGAACTGCCAAAGGCCTTGCCACAGAAGTAACACTGGTTCCTTTCAGATCACCAAAGATAAGCGCTGTAAGGCTTGGCTGGTAGTTGGATGGGTCACCATTTGGGTCTGCCAAGTGCTGTTGGCAAGTGGGGTGCACTTGGCTCTTGCGAGGCCAATTGAGGAGCTACTCGATTGAGAAGTGTCACTCGTCACAAAAACTAACAACAGCTGGGAGAGTGGGTGCTGACCATATGCCACTCCATATCCTTATCAGATGATGCCTAAGGTCTGAGGATGACATGGCATATGATCGGTACCGTTGGGCCTTCAAAGTCTGCTGAGATGTTGTTTCTTTTGTTTTAATGAATTAAGTATCAGCGAACTTACGTGCAACGATTTATGAAAAATGATAGGGTGACACTATGGGAGTTAGAACCTACCTGCTCTTAAGTATGACTTAACTGCTGTAACATCAGGCCTGGTGATCCGTTGGTATAGAAGGTTCCTGGAAACCACGCACCACAGATTTTTTTCAGCCAGCCCTTAACCTAGCCTTCCCCTCACAGCTATGCGAAGATTCACTAGAAATAACAAGTGGATCAGATTTCATGTCACTCTGTATGTCTCTTTTCGCCAGGGGATGGCTGCAGTATGTCAGGGTCACAAAAGTTCTTCCCCCACCCCCTCTCCCTCCCCCCACCGCTCTCCCTCCCCCGCCCCTCTCCCTCCCCCTGCGCTCTCCCTCCCCCTGCACTCTCCCTCCCCCTGCACTCTCCCTCCCCCTGCGCTCTCCCTCCCCCTGCACTCTCCCTCCCCCTGCACTCTCCCTCCCCCTGCACTCTCCCTCCCCCTGCACTCTCCCTCCCCCTGCACTCTCCCTCCCTTGCCCCTCTCCCTTCTCCCTGCCCCTCCCCTTGGCCCTCTGCCTGGACCTCTCCCTCTCCCTCTGCTTCGCCCTCCCGCTCCCTCTCCCCTTCCCCCTCCCTGTCTATCCTCTCCCTATCCCCTCACCCTCTGCCTCTCCCCCTCCTACCTCCCTGTGCATACATGTGTTATCGATTTTTTCTTATGCTTGAAATGTGTTCTTCTATCAGCGTGATTGCTTATAAAAGAATTGACAGTATTTAACTATTAATAATAGTTCCCTCTTTCAGGGCACTCGAGGCACTGGTTAATTTTGCATATAGTGGAAGAGTTGTCATTGACAGCAACAATGTGCAGTCTTTAATGGTTGGTGCATCTTTCCTTGCCCTACACAAAGTCAGAGATGCATGTGCTGACTTCTTAAAACGGCGGTAAGTATTTATGTGAATGTTTGTTCATGTGGCGTACCTGTAGAAATAAGAAAATGGCAATACAGATATTATCAATTCTGAAAATTGCTTTACAGCTCATTTTTTTCTTTCTTCAAGTAAATTTGTATTGTATTCCATTAGAGCACCTATAAAGCAACATGTAGAATACTGGGTAAATAAGATGGCACCTGACCATTTCTCTGTGTTCTTGCGAATCTAATTCCTGTTTCATAACTTTTATAGAAAATCCATTCATACAAATCTATACTGGGAAGCTGTCCACCACTGTTCTTTGGTCTGGCACACACTTCCTGAAAACTTGAAAATTCAGTGTGAAATTTTGCACTGAATATTGAAACATAATATAGAAATGGCTTCAACCCTCCACAGATGTGTCAAGAAATCTCTGAATGACTTATAGAAAGAACGCACCCTTGACCATCAAAAGGTGCATCAAAGATCAAAAGGTGCAAACCTGACTTTGCCAGCAAATTACTCAATATGTTGTTTGTGATAAGTAGCTGGTAAGTTCAAATTTGTGATAACGTGATTAATAAAGAAGAAATCAAGATTGAATTCTTTCAAGGAGTACTAGGAAACAAAACAGTTGGAAGAGCATATGTAAATTTAGATATTAATGAATGTAGATGAGGAACTGCTGATTCTTTAGCTACAAGAAGTGTTTGAACAGGCACAGAAATAAAAGGGAATATATTTCATAACTTTGAACTGAAACTTTAGGTAATATATTGACTTCTTGAAAAGTTCAGGGGAATGCCTCTAGGTATAATTGTCAGTGACAGCTGATGTTTTACATACAAACTCTAACCATTCTAGAAGCACAATGATTATACCTTGTGAGTTTCTCAAACATACTTCATAAATTCCTTGCCTGACTTTCATTTTGGGTTGTGCACAGTATCACTTTTTATCTGTAAAAGAATGAAAAGGAAATTGTTGACAAGCATTTAAAAAAGAAACATTAGCTACAAAACCCCTTTTTGAGATATGCGTGTTGTCGGAAAAATATATGAAGGGAAACTACTCCATTTGTGCTGTTGTGTAAGGGAAATGGAAAAATCTTTTATTGTAAAGAAACTGATGTATTGCATGCAGTACAAAAATCTCTTTTGAGTGTGTGTAACTTTTTTACTGCACATTCCACGAAACAATTTCAATGGCTGTTACATCTAGAGAAGAGTATGTGGACAAGTTTAATCAGTAAGCATCAAAGAATGGGCTGTTACTGTCTCCTGGAAATGCTGTTGTTGTGAAATTGTTTGCTTTGCTTTGGCAGAAAAGTTTTACCTAGTCACCAAATCATGATTTCATTTCCAAATTACAGGAGATAAGTGTTGTTATTGTCAGTTGTAGTCTGTAAGAAAAGCTGTTGTCTGTTTAAATCTAATAGACTACTGGTTGCAGATAATTTCACCCTTCAGACAGATGTTTCAATAAGATAGACTTTTAAACGGTGGAACAGACATCAGTAACTAACATCCAAACTCTAACTACTCAAATACTAAACATTAAACTAAACATTAGCAATGCATTTTGTTTGGATTATTGAAGCCTGCTAAGCAGGTAAGGTGACAAGAATTTTTAACTTCAAGGAGAGGAAAAGCCAAAGGGTGTGGGAGATGTTAAAAGAGAGAGATAAATGTTACCTTGCATTAGTCTTCTTCCATCGATCCTGAGGAAAGGGATCTCTGGGCTGTGAAAAAGAAATCACATTAAGTGACATTAAACCTGGTCGGCAGCTGGCTGCCTCAGAGGGTAAGTCAGCACTGATTGTAACATGGAGCAAATAACATGGCCACTACTCTGTCTGGCTATCTGCAGAAAGTGCAACATTGTATACTGTGGTAGTTCCTGGAGAAATCCCTTTCCCCTTCTTGAGTTTTCGTGCTATGTCTATGCCCCTGTTCTAGTGGTAAACAGCGTATCATCCGAGTGGAATGTCTTGCGGTCAGAACAGCTAGGTACCGAATTTTTTAGAGCACCTTTTGTCTGAGTGCTGTGAAGCCCTGAGTGTAGTGGTTTGCATAGCTACAATATATTTCACTTTCTGTCACACCGGTAATAACAGCTTGGTCCTATAACATTTTTGCCACAGATTTCTTAGCAGATGATCCGCTTTGAATGGCACATGTCAGACCTCTCTGGGATCCAAGAGCTGGCACCCAGCAGCGGGTGAGGTAAGGGCACCGAGCGCCCCAGCCCTATATCCAAAGTGTCATCTACTACTCATCACTTTGGAAAGTATAAAATGCTGTACTGTTGTTAAGTGGTGCTCCACAAAGAATATACATGATCTGCGTTTCACTGTCAGTGGGAACAGAGGCAGACAGCCTGTTGTTATATGTTGAGTATTCTATTACATTAATACGCAAGACATGAGTAGGGCTAAAAACTAATTTTATAATTTGTGATCCAATCAGAATATCTGATTGTGTCGCTAATGTTATTATTAATGCTTCATATCTTGTTGCCTTTCAGTTTAGAAATGATTCTTCATGCAATTTTTCTTCAGGAATTCGTAAGTTTTTGTCAAGTCACGACGAGTAACTGCGATGTAATAGATTTTCCTGTCATTTGATTTCTTGTAGTAAATGTACATGATATATAGTGTGAATACTTTGCTGTGCATTTTCTATAGCAACACAAGCATGCTGCACATTTTGATGTCCACATATGGATTCGTGGAAGTTGCTAATGGCGATGTCCCCAAACGTCTACTACTATGGTGCCTAATTGCTGTTGCAGAGATTTAGCACAGAGGAACTACATCCACTTTGTAACTATTCCCCTGACATACGGATCCTATGTGATGAAAAAAACTCAAATTTGTGTCATTGGCGGTCGAGTCAAAGTTCTTTGGAGATGTTTGCATGGGAAGAAGCTTGGTATTCACATTGCAGACATCTATGACCATTAATTAACCCAGTTTATTGAATCGGGCTTGTGAGAAGAATTAATATGTAAAGGTTGTCTTCAAATTTCGTTAAAGGATTCCTTGTACTAATTTGCAGCTCCGTTAAATAAAATGGATAGCACGAACCTAGAGTGCACTGGTCTGCATTGTGACTGGAACTGAAAACTCACACCGCCCTTGCATCATAAAACACATGTAGTACCACTGAGCTGACGAGATGCTGCTGGGAGCTGGTCTGTCTCACCACAATAATGGTTGCTGAGCCTTGTAATGCAACGTAATAGATAAGGACAGTTGTTACTTTTGTGAAGCGTGGCATTCATGGATTGCAAAAATTAAATTGTCTCACATGAGGGTTATGCAGTGTAAATCATTGAAGTGGTAAGGGAACACCAAGTGATTTTAGCAGAACAATTCAGAACCCCATGCAAAGTAAATGCACTGTCACAGGGTTGCCAAATATTTGAAAGTGTGCTGCCAAGTCTTACCAGTGCTAGGGGCAGCTATGTAGCAAAATGCTTGTGCTCATCTTATACAGTCTCTCAGAGGGGAGATGCGAGTGTATTTGGTTACGCTGCATTATCTTCTGATACTTTCAGGTCCATCTGTATGTAAGGCATTCAATTATAGTTAATTTAGTGTTCTTCATTTTTCAAGCCATCCGTTATGGATGGGGGTTGTTAATGCCGGTGTTGTATAATTTCAGCACAGTGGTAGCAAAGCAAGTGGTATTAGGTTCTACTTGTGCAGTATATTGCATGTGGAATATTGAGGTGCATAATTTTCCTTCTTAATTACAATTTCCCGAAAATACAAACAAATACAACCCCACTTAGACAGCTTCCAACAAAAACTTATTTCAGTGGAATAAAAGGTAATTGGAAATCAACCTTCCCCCACATGCCATGAAACAGTAAGATCTAAAACACTTTGCACCTCAAAATTGATTGTGTCTACGTGCAGTTTTAATTTCACAACTAGCACAAGAAAGCAGAAGCTTGTTGGTGGAGATGGAAGAAAGAAGAAATGAAGTTAACTAATTATTCAATGCCATGCAGTAATGAATTCATTTGAGAATTTAGAAGATAAGAAACTGAGAATTATGTTTATTAATACTGAAACTAAACTGTAGATGTGGGCAATGTGAAATTCTGTGCTTTCCTATGTTTTTCACCTTGAGATCTATAAATATAATGCATTTAACTAGCCTATTCACTGTTTTGTAACATTCCTTTCTTGTCTGGTCTCTAAATGACTAAAAGAATTCAGACCCATGTCACTGAAGGTTCCTTTGTATCTTTCTAGTGGCATTTTTTTGTGTGTCGTTGTGTGGTACCCGCAAAACAGACCACTATGCCTGCTCCCACGAGTATTGGATTGAGGGTACCAGAAGGTTTACAAAGTGTATTCGAAATTGAATGTCAGAAGTGGGACACAGACTTGTAAACTCAGAATTTCCATGTTAGTTTACATAGCTGTGTAGATAAAAGCAAGAAGAAACTCTAATTTATCCATTAGTACAATTCATTAAAACAGTAGCAGAACAGTATTGTGAGACATAATCTTCCATTTACAGTTGTAACACTATAACCAGCAGCTGAGCAAATGTTAAACCATGATTGTGGTCACAAATTTCTAGCTATCTGTACCAGTGGCAGGGTCCATACTACATATTCAATTGTTGAGTATACTGTGACATAAATTTATCTGTCTTCACGGTGTTAAATCAACAGAAATTGTTGCAGGGTTCTGCCTGCATCACCGGCCTCCCATTGTCATTATTGGGCTTTTCCTGCTGCCCTGGAAATGAGATGCCATTGTAAATGAGCTTCTTCTGCATGATGAAACATCCAGCATTCCATTCCTCTTGACTGACTGGTCATGTGCATTGGTACCAAGTAGGGATAGGAATGCTTTTGTGAGTGAATAAATAACAGTAATAATATTAACAATAACAGTCTAATAATGAATGGAATTTATTGCATTACAGGAGGAGGCTGGAGATTAAAAATAAATAAAAATAGGCTGATTGTCCAGTTGGCACAAGGCAAAGGATTTTCCTCGCATTTTATTACTGAATTCCATTCTGGTTATTTGCAGAGAAAAAAGAAAAAAAAAATTGAAGCGATACACATTGGTAGCCCAACAAGATCTGAATCAGCAAACTACCCTTCTCTTAGGTCATGAGATCAGCATGACACCATGGAGGGGAAAGCGGGGAATGGAAAATGAGGGGAGCAATGAAGGGGAAAAGACCAGTTGGTGTGTTGGCAGAGTGTGACACACAATGATGGTTAGGGGACACAAAGTAAGAGGATGTGATAGGACAGAGGGGGCGGAAACTGTTTGACAGAGGGTGTAGGGACAGTAGGTTACTGTAGTTTGAGGCCAGAATGATTCAGGGAGCAAAAAATGTGTTGTAAGGATAACTCCCATCTATGCATTTCAGGAAAGGTGTGGATAGAGGAGAGAATCCAGATGGATGAGTTTTGAGGCAGCCGTTGAACTCAGGCATGTTGTGATCAGCTGCATGTCGTGTCACAGAATGATCCACTGTACCCTTGGCCACTGTTCGCCAGTGGCCACTCGTCCTGGTGCATTACTGGTTGGTGGCCATACCAGTACAAAAGCCTGTGAAATGACTTCAGCAGAACTGGTATGTGACATGGCTCCTTTCTCAGTTCGCTCAATCTCTTATAGGGAAGGATGAGTGTGTGGCAAGACTGGGAAAGGAAGTGCTGCATGGGTGGATTGGGCAGGTCTTACACCTGGGTCTTCAATGGGGAAACGATCCCTGTGGCAAGGGGCTGAGATTGGTAGTGGTGTGGGGATCGACCAGAATATCGTGTAGTCAGGTGGGCGACAGAACACCACTTTTGGAGGGGTGTGATGGATCTTTGGTAGGATGTCCCTAATTCCAGAGTTGATGATATATAATCAAAGTTCCTGAGTTCGAGTCTCGGTCCAGCACACAGTTTTATCCTGTCAGGAAGTTTCATAGATAATCAAAACCCTGACAAAAGATGTAGTTCAGTTATTCCAGTACAGGTTGGTATCAGGTGATGAAGGGGTGCTCATTTATAGCTGGTTCTTGGGGATGGTGGGAGGATTGGGGGTGTGTGGGGGATATGGCCCAGGAAATCTATTGGCAGACTAGATCTGGAGGATAGTGCTTGTCTGCGAAGGCCTTGTGAGACCTTCAGCATTCTGGACGAGGATGTGTCTGTCACTGCAGATATGCCATCCCTTGGTGTAAAGGCTGTATGTGAGGGGTTTTTGGTGTGGAAGTGATGGAAACTGTCAAAATGCAGGTACTGTTGTTGGTTGGTGCTCTTAATGGGGACAGAGGTGTGGATAGAGCATTCAGACAGGAGGTTGGATTGAGGAGGACCAGCTGAACCAGAGGGGAGAGAAGGCATTGAGGTTGTGAAGGAAAGAGGATAGGGCATCTTGGTCCTGAGTCCAGGTTACGAATGTACACTATGTGATCAAAAGTATCCGAACACTGCCAAAAACATACGTTTTTCATATTAGGTGCGTTGTGCTGCCACCTACTGCCAGGTAATCTATATCAGCGACCTCAGTAGTCATTAGACATTGTGAGAGAGCAGAATGGGACTAAACTAAACTAAACTCCGTGGGACTCACAGACTTCGAATGTGGTCAGGTGATCAGGTGTCACTTGTTTCATACGTCTGTACATGAGATTTCCACATTCCTAACATCCCTAGGTCCACTGTTTCCGATGTGATAGTGAAGTGGGAATGTGAAGGGACCCGTACAGCACAAAAGCGTACAGGCCAACTTCATCTGTTGATTGACACGAGACAGCCGACAGTTGAAGAGGGTCGTAATGTGTAATAGGCACACAGCTATCCAGACCTTTACACAGGAATTCCAAACTGCACCAGGATCCAAGTCCTATGACAATTAGGCAGGAGGTAAGAAAACTTGGATTTCATGGTCGAGCGGCTACTCATAAGCTACACATCACGCCGGTAAATGCCAAATGATTCCTTGGTTGGTGTAAGCAGTGTAAACATTGGACGATTGAACAGTGGAAAAACGTTGTGTGGAGTGATGAAACACGGTACCCAATGGGGCTATCCGATGGTAGGATGTGGGTGTGGCGAACGCCCGGTGAACGTCATCTGCCAGTGTGTGCAGTGCCAACAGTAAAATTAAGAGGCAATGGTGGTATGGTGTGGTTGTGTTTTTCATGGAGGGGGCTTGCAGCCCTTGTTCTTCCGCGTGACACTATCACAGCACGGCCCTACATTGATGTTTTAAGCACCTTTTTGTTTCCCCACTGTTGAAGAGCAATTCGGGGATGGCAGTTGCATCTTTCGACGCAATTAAGCTCCTGTTAGTAATGCACGGCCTGTAGCGAAGTGGTTACATGACAATAACATCCTTGTAATGGACTGGCCCGCACAGATTTCTGACCTGAATCCTGTAGAACACCTGTGGGATGTTTTGGAATGCCGAATTCATTCCAGGCCTCACTGACCGACATCAGTACCTCTCCTCAGTGCAGCACTCGGTGAAGAATGTGCTACCATTCCCCAAAAAACTTTCCAGCACCTGATTTGAACGTATGCCTGCGAGATTGGAAGCTGTCATCAAGGCAAAGGGTGGGCCAACACCGTATTGAATTCCATCATTATTCATGGAGGGCGCCATGAACTAGTGAGTCATTTTCAGCCAGGTGTCCGGATACTTTTGATCATGTGGTGTATCTTAAGTGAACATGAACCAGACCAGGGGTTTGGGGTTTTGGAAGGCCAGGAAGATTTCCTCTATACAGATCATAAACAGTCATGTCATTTACCCACTCTATTGCAGTTATTGCACAGGTTTTTGTGTTGTTATCACCACCAACCAGCTCTCCACCATGATGAATGGTCACTGCCAAACGGTGGCTAAGAGCAAGGTGGACCAACCTGTGGCTCAACATGCAACTGAATATAATATTTGATTTCAGTGGCTGTTAAACAACCTGGGCTATCTGCAACCTCCTCTCCATCATCAGCTTTTCTAACTGCACAGCCAGGAGTTATCCTTATAACACATTCACCACTCCTGACATCATCCTGGCCTCAACTTTTGGTACACCCTCACCCAACAGGTTCACCCTCTGTGTCCTGTCATCTCCCTCATTGTGTGCTGCTCTCTGCCATTGCCTTCACCAGTCTGTTCCCCTTCCATGCTCATCTCCTTTTCTGCTCCCTGTTCCTCCCTCCCCACTCCCTCCCCCACAGTCTCATGACTCTGCACCTGCCAGCCATGTTCTGCCAGCCATGTTCTGCCAGACTGTGCTAACTGCTCCCCCCCCCCCCCCCCACACACCTATACCCTAGCTGCCCTTCCCCCTTTGCCATCCCCTTCCAGATTTCTGCTTCCATACAATGTGACGCAGTTGCTTTCTGGCAGAGTGGCCAGAGATAGCAGTTAAGTGTTCCCGTGGTGTGTTTGCTTTTAGAAATATGTGTTTTTCTGAAAAAGTCTTTGGCTGAAAGCTCAATGTGTAACAGTCTTTTCATTGTGCCCGTCTACAACTCAATGTGTCATGTTTACGGTGAGTAGTAATCTTATTCATAATATTGTTTATATTCTATCCTGGATTTCCATTATTTAGACTAATAAATTAAGGATGCTTATTGCATTAGAAAAGAAGGTAGACAAATAAAAATGAATCAGCTGATTGTCCAGCTGGCACATTGCAAAGGTTTTCTTAGCTTTTTGTCACTTAATTCCATTCTGGCTATTTGCAGAGAAAAATAGAAAAAATCTGAAGTGATGAACATTGGCAGCCCAATGATATATAAACCGACAACTTCCCTTGCTTTACATTACGGACAAGCATGGGCTATTAAGCAAACGGGACACTGTTTTGTTTACCTCTCGCCATTGAACAGGTGGTAGTTAACACAGTTCACAATATGAAATACAAACCAGCTGAAATTTAAGTGTAGAATTATCTCTGTAAGGCCGAAGAATTAAATTTATGAACTGAACGACTATTCAGATTATTTCATCAGTATGAAAAGAGAACATTACAAAAATTTTGCAGGATCACTCAGTACTAGTCCAAAAGTGAGTGAATGATCACAAGGTGCCAAACATTGTCAGCAAAACTGCCAAGTGTCAGCTACACTAGCAATACGAAAAACTTCATGGACAGCTCACAGTGCCCTAACTGCAATCCACAACCTACTCCAAACAGCCCTGTGTGGGCTGATCTAAGGGATGGCTTCAGACAGACAGTACATTATGCCACTGAAAAAATACAAAGGAGTTGCACAGTTATCCTGTTTGGCTTGTGATGAAAGCTTTTTTGAACAAAACAAAAAAAACCTGCAAAATGATATTTTCAGGAAGCTGTAAGGTACTGCGCACTATTGACCTCAAACTATCTATCTCTATGTACAGTCTTGTGTCACGCACAACTGAGATACCAGGAATACAGCCAAAATTAGGAGATACTATGGATAAAAGACTAATACATCAGTTACACAGAGTAATAAATCAAATTGTGGGTTCACGAGGAAATAATTAAATGCATGATAATTGAAGCAGAAACAAAACGGAAGAAACAGGCAAATCTGCAGTGGTGCACATTCATACACTTTTCATTTCTGGATCTGCTTAATGCAGTGCATAGTCACAGGCCTGTTCATTGCTTCTGTGATTTATCCTGTATTGTTTCATATTGATATAATGAAAAAAATGGATTCTTGTCACTGACAGTTGCTTCGAATTTGTTAAGAGACTTGCTCATGTTTTGTTGGTGATGTAAGTTTGTATTCGTGAAGCAAATGACTACGGCTGATCCTGTGAGGTTGCCATTAGATATACAACATGGAGGGTCAAGATTCGTCACTTACTTATGGCAGTTAGCAGCTCCGTTTAAGTAGTAGTGAAAGGAGGTGATAAGATACAGCTTTTGTAGCAAAAATGAAACTGATTTCGAAATCAGCAACTGTTTTAGAAAGTGTGCACTTTACAACTACGTAGACAAGGCACTGCTGCAGTAAATACTCTGTCATTACCAACATAGTTGAGGTAGCTAGCTCGCTACATGAAAGGTGAGGGTGGAGGTATCTCATATATGAAACATCCTTTTGGAATCAAGAAAGTTTATTATACTAACCCAACGTGTTTCCTTAACTGGGAATTACTGAGAATATTCTATCGAGTTGATGAGAAAAAGTCAAGAGAATGAGCAGTATCAATCAGTCCCACACTCACAAATCACTCTTATGAAAACAGAATCAGCAAGCAATGTGTATGATGTTGCAAAGTCTTGACTATGCTGGAGGCAAGAAGAATGCATTTTCATAGATGGAATCATACATGATCAGATCTGGTGGGGTGTATTTTTCCCTCTTCTCCTGCTGATGTATATTTTATAGGGTTTGTGGTGGGTCTTATACCAGCACTAGCGGGAAGTTACATCCCTGGCCGATATAACTGGGCAATATTTTGCCGACTCTAATACACCACCAGATGAAATTAGTATTAACTTTATCCTCTCTTCTCAGATTAGTTTGTTGGTGGTCTGGATCCTTCCGTGCCACCTCTCTGTTAATCCATTTGCGGTGAAGATTCCTGAAATGCTTCCGCAAGTTGTCTTTATTGTGCTACTAAATAAATAGCCACACTTCTCACAAACAGGGATATATTTGCCCAACATTTTCACTATTTCTTTTAACAACACAACAAACAATTGCTACAGTAATACCACTCTCTTGAGTACGTTCAAAAACATCCATACATGCGTTCTTTAGGACTTGAGAGAGCAAACAAAACACATATAAAAAAACTACTGCTGTTCAAATGTTCATTACGCCCTTGCTGGTGCGTTGTTTACTCCATGGCTCTCATATTCAGGCACATGCTGCACCATGGCCCAAATGACTCCCGGATGACCAGTGGTTGCAATACCTTTTTTACTGGTCCCCTTCTCACTGGATCCACCACTGCTCCACATTAACTGCATACAAGAAAGAAAAACACACAGTTTTCCTTTCCCACTATGTTTATCCTTATTCAACTTACTCACGAGCATCTCTTGTCGACGGGTTTCCAATGGTGTGTTGGAATGTTAACAAATATCTTGAAACACTACATATCCTGCCACTCAGACAAGAGATCTTGTGTTAAAGTCTCTAGCTACACAAACAATTTTTTTTAACAATTCTATTATTATTTTTATTATTATCCTATTCTTACATCTTAAAGCTGCCTTTATATAATCTCTCCAATGTAACTTTTTATAATCGATAATGATCACTCGTGACTACGTCCACTTAATTACTTAACTACTCTGTACCTGTTTGGCAGATTCATTCATTTTTTTCACACTTGTAATATTATTTCTCATGTCTTATTATTTTCTTTAATACTATGGCTAGCTTTTCGAGATCACCCGAAGTATCTGAGGAACGAGCATGGCAATACAAACATGTTACTTGTCACTATTGTTGTTCTTAAGTTCCTTTTAATTTGTGATCCTCTTGACCTCATAATCAATTAACCATTTTCGTTTTTGATTTAAGACAATTTTACGTTCTATCTACTGAAGACTTGTGAGACATTTATTCTGATACTTAGACATCATAGCAAAGCAATATTAACCTTCTTTACACAGATAGCTCATCTTTCATTATTATACTGATTATAAACTTTCTGAGTTTCCATTATATTAATATCTAACTCTTCTCTTTTTAGATAACTTAACTCCTCTAATATCCCACCTTCTAAGAGTACGGGCTCGTATTGCAAAGCCTTTGCGTGCAATAATGTGGAGGTATAAATTGTCTCCACCACTGCACTGAAATCCTTTCACCTCTCTACTATAAACCATTCGGAAAAACCTCTTGTTATTTATTACCAATTTTAAGAATAATCTATGAATTATCCTTTGAACAAAACTTATTCCCCCTTCCACCAAAGACCACTTCTGCGTCTCAGTACAGTAAAATATATGTGCTTCATTCAGTGTGGTAGTGCCCCATATTAATTCCTATTCTACTATGGTACAGGTTAATCCCCTTCTTGGTGCCCCTGCCCGCACTGTATAGGTTAGTCTTTCTTAGGTCCGACTATCTGCCTTTTATTTATCATTCCTAATTAGAGAGTACGATGCACGTTTCAGATATACTTACATCTTCCATTACTGTTTCTTCTACTTTCTTCCATAATACTTTGAGGTTCTCTTTTGATTTCCATGTCTGCACTCTATTTCAGTTGTTAGGTCTTTTGATCACTACCTTCTCCATATCTTAACTCATTTATTGACAACACTGCATGTCTAAGTATTCTTAATTGCACTGTATTCTTTCTTTTGTTCTCTCTTTTCTTAAAACTCGAGCTCCAGCTAGATTACCACTTCAAAAACTTACTGTTTCTACTGCCATCTTCTATTAATCCATTTTCTGTACCTGTACCCTATCTTTCTATTTGTCATCCTGTTATTATAGTCATGTCAAATACTATTTAGTACTTGGTTGCTTGTCCTCTCTCCTCTCCTAATTTATGACGTGACTAAATAGATAGATATATAAAACCTTTCTCGTGACCAGTATGTGGGTCACTTAAATAGTATGCTTTCAGGTGTGGACTATCCACGATCTTAAATGGTCCTGCATATTTTGGAAAAAATTTCTGCTTTTCCATTTTAGATTTGAACTATGATGTTCTTCTTTTACCAACACAAGATCATTTATTTCAAATGTTGGGTTTATTGTTGACGTATTATAATTTTGTAATCTTTTATTATCTTATCTACACAATTGATTTTGTACTACTTTGTCTAAGTTAGCACATTCTTCCTGTTCTACCTCTGGCCATTTGAAGAATTTTAATAGTGGTTCCCCTATAAATTTTCTTCGTAGTATTTTTATGGTAGACAATCCTGTAGACATATGGGGTAGTTAATTCAAAACCATTTGAAATTCTGGCACTAATTTTGTCCAAGTTGTATGTCTCAGTGAACAGTAAGTTCTGCATAAACGTTCTATCTCCTTCATAACTCTTTCACACAGGTTTGATTTTGGATTATATTTTGATATTGTGACATGCCTTACATTCTCCTAAGCTAGAAACTCTTTAAATGATTGACTCACAAACTGTGAACAATTATCTGTTAATAATCTCTTAGGTTTTCCTACCTTTACAAAATATTTATGCATACAGTTTATAACTATCTCTGTGTTAGCTTGTTTAATTAGATATAATGTAATATATTTAGACCAACACTCTAATAGAATGTAAATATATCTGACACCTCCGTGACTTGATGGTAATGGTCAATAAAAATCTGAAGCTGTTAAATCATGTAAAGCTCTAGGTATTTTAGGATACATTGTGTAATGTGTTCCTTTATTATTTTCCTTCACCTTTTGACAGACTTGATGTGTATGTAGTAATCTGACAACTTTCTTACCTAGGTGTTTAAAATGGTAAAACTTTTATCATATGTTTCATACACTTCCTTATACCAAAATGCCCATAACCAGAACTGTGTGGTGGTTGTAGAACAGCCAAATCTGGCGCTGAAGTTGAAGTCTACGTCTGCTCTCGTGCTGTGCGCTGCCGCTGACTGGAAAATACAGCACTCTGTACGCGCACAACTGCTTGCCACTCTGCGTTGATAACTCTCGCTGGATCAACGTCTGCCATATGTGTCATCCCATCGAAACCATTTTTTCAAGTTTTGAACTAATTCTGTGCACTCACTGCTTGTAGTATGGGTGCACTTTCTGCTGCCACTGCCTTCTTCTTCTGTTTCAGATATCCAACAGTAAATTATAGTTTCCATTCATTGTGTGTTTACTAATATTTCTCAGACAATTCATTCAAAAAAAGCTCTGAATTATTTCTGATTTCTTGTTACGTGCATTATAAGGCACTGTTGTTGATTGCTGGTTGTCAGGGGCAACTTCTTTGTCTTCTATTCTTTGGAGTTGTAATTCTGACTCAAATCAATTTTCTACACTTACTTGCTGCTGCAGTCTCTGTTCATGTTTTCCAAGGTCGCCACATGGGGTGTATTTTTCCCTCTTCTCCTGCTGATGTATATTTTGTAGGGTTTGTGGTATATTTTGTAGGGTTTGTGGTGACTCTTATACCAGCACTAGCGGGAAGTTGCATCCCTGGCCGATATAACTTGGCAGTATTTTGCCAACCCTAATACACTGCCAGATAAAAGTAGTATTACCTTTATCTTCTCTTCTCAGAGGAGTTTTTTTGGTGGTCCAGATCTTTCCTTGCCACCTCTCTGTCAATCCAACTGCGGTGAAGATTCCTGGAATGCTTCCGTAAGTTCGCTCTACTGCGCTACTAAGTAAATAGCCACACTTCTCACATACAGGGGTATATTTCTTTTAACAACACAACAAACAATTGCTACGGTAATACTACTCTCTTGAGTACATTCAAAAACATCCGTACATGCGTACTTTAGGACCTGAGAGGACAGGTAAAAAAAACTAGTGCTGTTCAAATGTTCATTACGCCTTACTGGAGTGTTGTTTACTCCATGGCTCTCGTATTCAGGCACATGCTGCACCATGACCCAAATGACTCCCACAATCAGTGGTTGCAATACCGTTTTTACTGGTCCCCTTCTCCCCATCTCCATCACTGCTCCACATTCACTGCATACAAGAAAGGAAAACACACAGTTTTCCTTTCCACTACATTTATCCTTATTCAACTTACTCACGAGCATCTCTTGTTGACAGCTTTCCAATGGTGTGTTGGGATGTTTACAAATATCCCGAAAGACTACACTGGACATCCACTGTAGCACAATGTCTTGCACTATATTGGATGTTCGAATCCAATCACGCTCGATTGCATCTATGCAAATCAATTCTTCTAGCACTGAAGTAGCCAAGACTTTGCCGTGTCATAGGCATTGTTTGCCAACTCCGTTGTCATAACAGTGATTTGAGGGTGTGGGAGTGATTGATCCTACTAAATTCGCTTGGCTTCTCCTTGTAAGCTCAATAAAATTTTCTCAATAATTCCCACCAAAGCTATCACACTGTGTTAGTAAAGTAAACTTTTATAATTCTAAAAAGGTCATATTGGGCATAAACTACACCTACTCTCACCTTTCACATTGCAAGCTATTTACCTCAGATACAATTTTTATGGCAATCTGAGAGTATTTGCTGCAGAATTGCCTTGTCCAGATAGTTGTAGAGTGCTTACTTTCTAAAATGGTAGCTGATTTCTAAACCAGTTCCAACTTTGTTACAAAAGCTGTACCTTATCACTTCCTGTCGCTAGTACTTTAAGTGAGCTGGTAGCTGTCAAAGTAAGCAGTGAATCTTAAACCTCCTTGTCATATGTCTCCTGCCAACCTTGCAGAAATAGCCATAGTCACCTGCTTCACCAAATACCAAACTACATCATCAGCAAAACAAGAGAAAGTCTCTGATCAGACTCAAAGCAGCTGTCAGTGAGAGGAATCTATATTTTCTATTTTTTGTTTATCATCTCCGTATCAAACAAGACATGATGATGAATCGTGGAAGCAATGAATGAGCAAGTTACTGTGTATTGCATATGGTAGAAGGCACATCATTTTAGAAGACAAAAATAAAATTTGATGATTTTTGTGAGTGAGGTGGTCCAAAAATGTGCCTTTTGATGTGTAATATCCTAATTTATAAGGTTTTTCTTAATTGATAAACATTTAGCTTGGTAAATTTGCACTTGATTATAATGCATATTTAAATTTTCAAGATAAGGGCTTAATTTAATATAAACTAAAGCAAAATTCGCTAAAAAATGGTAACAAACTCAAACAATTTTCCTTATCTTCTGTCTTTATTGTCAAACACATTGTAAAAATGTAAAAAGCTTCAGTCAACAATATTCATCAAATCTTGCTTCAATTCATTCCTAGAAATCATTCTTCTGTGTGCTTCCTGGCTTTTAATATATCCTTCTCATTTCTCAGGAGTACACACTTAGCTGGTAGCCTTTGTTCCTTGTTGCACACACCTCTTTATGGACTGTCCATGAAGTGGCTGCTTTTGAATGGGGTACTGACTCTTGAACTAACCTTTTTTTTTTAACAAGAAAGTGAAGGTTCTTATACTTTCTCTGACCAGTCTAGTCAATAAGTTCCAAAAGTGAAGTTTTGTATGGTTTTACTATAGGTATCTTCCTAAGGTGAACATATAGGTCTTCTGATGTATCATTATCTTCATTCCTCAATTCAGTTATCCTCTGGATCCTAGGGTCTCTTTCTTCTTGGTCTTCTGTGCATAAAAGTGTCTGAAGCACCATTTCACTACATGCGAACCATTATGAATGTTGGGTTGTTTGCAAAACTATATCTGCTACTGCCTTCTGGGATTTCAGGAGCTTCAGTTGATACAGAATGCTTTGAGTTCCTTCCCTTCAACAGAAGTTCGATATGATCATAAACCGTCAGGGATAGTAAACAGCAACAGTGTATTCCACAAGCAGTTGTAATGTCATGAAGTTGTTGCCTTTAAGGTCATGTTTTCAAAGCCGTGTGTGACAAGTCCTATTTGCAGTTGTTAACCACTGAGAGCAGCTTACAGAACCAATCTCTAATACTGTCATTTAGTTGGAAGTGCACCTTTCCTTGGGGCCTGAGTTGTCACCTAACCATAAGCCTGATATGTAGAGAGGTCCTTGAAAACAGTGTCGCTTATTGGAACCAGAAGCTCTGGAAAGGAAATTCTGAGAAACGAGAGATTGATTTCAAATTCTGCTGCACTATCAAGCACATTGCCAAACTTACCACTCCACTTGCTGTGAGACAAAGTTTTCCATCTAGCAGTTTGATTAAGTAGCTCGAAAAAGAGCACGAACCAACCAGATGAGTTTATGATTCAGTTTGTCTCAACCCAATGCATGACTACTCCTTTGCAACCAGTGTCTAAATTCATTCAGTCGCCACCAATATTCTGCAAACTTTTACCAACACTGTTTTTTCTTTAAAAATTCCACAAGATGGTTATCAGTAACTTCAGCAGGTTTCCTTTCTTTTAAATCGTTCTCTGAAGTAAAATTGCAAAGACACCCCTCGAGTAAAATAGTGAAGATACCTTCCACCTGGCTGACTGTAAACTGTGTAATGTTCTTGTTTCACAGTACTTGGAAACTGATAACTTGTAACAGAACTTCAGTGGAATCTTGGCGTCCATCAAAGAAGATACATTCAATCTTAGCTATCCTGCATTGGTCGTGAAATTATTCATCAAGTAATTATGATACTCTCTTGGGCCCATTTTACTTTATTGTGACCAACTACAAGCCTCCTGTCACCTTCAGTAATTAATCCAGCATCCAGTATGTAGCTGTTGTAATGGCAGCTGTAGCACATAGAATGAAATCATAACTAATACTTCGCAATGCATTGTTGCACAGTTATAATGTGTTATACTAACTTATACTTCAAACAGAGGGTACATCAGAATCATCACGATATCTGCCAAGGGTCTTCAGAATCTTCATTTTTAACATCAGCTGCCTCTTCACCTTTTTTTGGAGAAAAGAATTTCATCTAACTTTAATGTTAAGCATACCTTCATTTTCTGCTTATATTAAAAAATTCTTCTTAATTCATTTTGTTGCCTCTTCTGCTTTTTAATTTGTCTTCTGTGCTGGGGTAGATCTGGTAACCCCATGCGATGCCGTCCAACAGACCCATCTTTCTCTCTTTGACCTATAATAAACACCAGTTCTTTGACAGGGATCGTCATGTCCTTAGAACAATAGCAAGAGATGTGCACCCCATGTTTAAAGTTAGCATCGCCTGGACATTGACCCTCAAGTTCTGAACATAGCTTAATCTCACACTTGCAAATAAGGATGTCAAGGTGCTTGTGTAAATTGCTGTGAAAGTCTCTTTCACTTACACATTTCCTCTGCCCAAGTGATTTGTTTTGGCCTTTTCCAAGTTTTCTTCTCCCCTCTTCAGGACTGTGACTCTAGAATTTAAACTGGGCACCACAAAAACAATCTGCCAGCCGCCACTTTTCAAGCATGTGTGGTTAAATATACTTTACAAGAGAGGCTGCTGGGTGATTTCTGACATTTGGTCCACTCTGCTCTCTTAGCGGAAGCGCATATCTTAGAGCATCATGCAGAGTTGGGAGCTCAGAAAGCAACATTTCTTGACCAGTTCCAATGAAGCTACTCATATGGATGGTAGTTGCCAGCCTTGTCTTCTTTCTACTAACCATGGCTACGAATTTTCAGATTTGAAAGTGGAAGAAACTATTTGTGCTTGTAAAGAAAAAACAAGAAATATCATGATTTGTGTGATTTTAAGAAAAAGGTGCTCTGCTGCAAATGAGGATATTACAGATTTTTTTTAGTGAATTCTTATCCTTAGAGCAGAATTACAGACAGAAATAATGATAAAAAGGCACTTTGGAAAGAAGACAGTTTGACTGAATTTTACATGAAATGTCAAAATGTCACAAAATTGAAGTAATTATTTACCAAGCAAAACAAGTAACTCACATTTCCTTTAAATATAATTGGGAATTGCTAAACAAAACACAACTTTATGACCCCTCTCATTTTTTGAAAAACGAAGTAAAAATATTTGACATGCCCTAGTATGGTAGATCTGGAAGTGAAAAATGTATGGAAGTAAACAAGTGCATGTTTGCCTATTTCTTCTGTTTTGTTTCTGATTCAGTAGTGACACATTTAATTTTTCCCTGTGTTTGATTTATTACTCTGTGTCGTTGATACATTAGTCTATTATCTGTAAGATCTCCACATTTTGGTGGTATTCTAGTTGTGTATGACACAATACAGGACATAGATACAATCTGGTTGAGGTCAATGATGCATAGTATCTTAGTGATTCTTGTCATGTTGGACAGTGTCATTTTGCACAGATTTTTACTTTTGTTAAAATAATCATCTGATGCAAATCAGACAGCATAAATGTGCTACTCACTTGTATTATGGGATTGAAGCCATCCCTAAGACTGGCATGTGGTACTGACCTCTGCTTATACGTTCAGTGAAATGAAATGCTCTGAAAAATTCTCACTGTAGGTGTCACACTGTGTTAGTAAAGTAAATTTTCTTCTTTCAAAAAAGGTCTTTTGTGCATGAACTACATCTACCGGTGGCTGGTTGTGGAGCAGGCAGTGGATAGCAGTGAGAAAATTCTTTGAGTTGTCCATGAAATTCTTCACATTGCTAGTGCAGTTGAGACTTCACAGTACTTCTAACAATGTTTTACATCTCTTGAATATTCACTTACTTTTATGGTTGGTGCTGAGTGATCATGCTACATTCTCATAATGTTCTGTTTTCATGTTGATGTATGAATCTGAGTAGTCATAGAGTTTATATGACAACAAGATTTTAAGTTTTTCTTTTTAATACTAGGAAGGTAATTGTGATCTTAAATTTCAACTGGTTTTGTGTTCCATATTGTGAACTGTCTGCATTAACTAACATCAGAGCAATGTTATAGGGCTAAACGAAACAATATTTGCTCCTTGGTGCCACACTAATCTCGTGATCTAAGGTAAGGGTAGTCGCTGGTTCAGATCTCATTGGGCTATTGATGTGTATCGCTTCAGTTTCTCTCTCTCTCTCTCTCTCTCTCTCTCTCTGTCTCTCTCCCCCCCCCCCCCTCTCTCTCTTTCTTTCTCTCTCTCTCTCTTCAAGTAATCAGAATGGAATTCAGTAACAAAATGCTAAGAAAACTTTTGCATTGTGCCAACTGAACGATCAGCCTATTTTTATTTATTTTTAATCTTCAGCCTCCTTCTGTAATGCAATAAATTTCATTAATTATTAGTTTCTTATTGTTAATATTATTATTGTTACCGATTCACTTGCATAAACTTTCCTTTCCCTATTTGGTTCCGGTGCACGTGTCCAGTCCATCTGGAAGAATGTAATGTTGGATATTTTGCCAAGCAGGATACACACATTTACCTTGGTATGTCGTTTCCAGGGCAGCAGGAAAAGCCCAATTACAAAAGAAGACAATGGGAGAGCTGTGGAACAGTTTCTGTTGATTTATCACCAGAAGGACTGGTAAATTTGTGTCACGGTATATTAGACAACAATCAAATATGTAGTATGGACCTTGTCACTGGTACAGAACAATTTGAATTTCTGACCACAACCATGGTCTACCATTTGCTCACCTGCCAGTACAGTATTATAACTTTAAATGGAAGATTATGTCTGACAATTTTGTTCTGCTGCTGTTTGAACGAGTTATACCAACAGATAAATTAGAGTTTCTTCTTGCTGTTATTCACATGGCTACGGAAACTGACATGGAAATTCCAGGTCTACAAGTCTATGTTCCACTTGTGACAATCAATTTCGAATACAATTTGTCTGCTCATGGGAGCAGACATAGTGGTCTGTTTTGCGAAGACCAAACGACGACATACAAGAAAAGTCACTGGAAAGATTAAAAGGGACATTCAGTGACATTTATCTGAATTCTTTTAATCACATAGGGACAAAACAAAAAGGGAACATTACAAATGCAGTGAACAGACTAATTAATACGCATTATATTTATGGATCTCATAGTAAAAAAACATATGAAGGCACAGAATTGCACATGGCCCGCATTTACAGTTAAGTTTCAGTGTTAATGAAGATAATTCTCAGTTTCTTCTCTTCTGAATCCTCAAATGAATTCACTGCTGTGTGGTATCAAATAAGCAGTGAACTGTGGTACTTCCTGCTTTCATCCCCACCACCATACTTATGCAGTCTCGTGCTGGTCATGAAATTTTTTGTATGTGCACAAGACATTACTGAGACACAGTTGATTTTGAGGTGCTGTAACACACCCCATAAAAAGAGTGAGAAGCTAATATGTTTTAGAATTTTTAAGAATTGAAAAAAATTGCTTAGCTAGCATTTTTCTGAAAACTAATTGTTTGGACATTGGGAAGTATCACAGTGAAAACCACAGAAATTAAATATGAAAAGCACAATTGAGTATAGTAATAACAGTGCACTACAACTTCTATTGCAAATTGTCTGATATAATCAAATGGATTACTTCTATCTTACTGATTCAGTTATCGGCGAGAGCGGCAACCAGGTGCACCTTGGAAATATTGTGTGCAGATGACAGTTTGATCCAGCTGAAGACCCGACAAGAACTTCATGCCTAAATTGCTGCAGGCAAATTCTGGGATGATTCCTTTGAAAAGCATGACCACTTTCCTTCCCCATCCTTGACACTATCCGAACTTGTGCTCCGTCTTTAATTACCTTTATGTCGATGGAACATTAAACGCAATCTTCCTTCCTTCCTTTTCATAGGCATTTGCTGGTACCAGTGTTAGCAGCTTCCTTCCATTCTGTGTGGCTTCAGAAATGGGCAATTTTGTTGGTTTAATTTTAATTCAGTACCTTTAATTTCACTTTCAGTCAAAGTTAAGTTCTTTATGAATCCATATGTGGACCTCAAAATGTGGAGCGACAGTAAAACTCATTGCACCGCAGTTACTTACAGTTACTTGACAAAAACATATGAATTCCCGAAGAAAGATTGCGTGAAGAATAGTTTTAAAATGAAGAGAAAGAAGGTGTAAAGTATTATTAACAACACTAAATTGTGTAATGAGATATTTGGATTGTATCACAAACTTTAATTTTGTGCCATACTTGTGTCTTGCATATTAGTGTAATAGAACGCTCGACATATAAAAACGGGTTGTCTGCCTCCATGCTGTTGAGTGTGAAATGCAAATCATAGGTATTCTTTGTGTAGGGTCACAAAACAACAGTAAACCATTTTATAGTCTCCAAAGCATGTGGTATTCAAAGACAGGCAGACTACCTAGAAATTTATTGCAAAAATGTTGTAGGAGCGAACTATTATTATCGGTGTGCTAGAAAGTGAAATATATTGTAGATGCGCAACCATTACAGTCAGGGCTTCAGCATTCAGAGGAAAGGCATTGTAAAAAATGAGTAATGGGCGATTTCGACAGCGAGACGTTGCATTCAGGTAACATGCTGTTTACTGTAAGAGCATGGGCATAGAGGTAGCATGACAGTTCAAAAGTAAGACTAGGCTTCTACTAGGAACTGCTGTGGCCTAGAATATTGCCGGTTTGTGCAGATAGCTGGACTTACAGTTTTGTCAGCATGGCCACATTATTTGTCCCATGTCACAGTCAATGCGGTTTTGGACTCCGAGGTAGCCGACCGCTTACTAAGTTTTATGTCAAAGAGTGTACATGGTATTGTTTTAAAAATTATGATAACACTTAATATCCTGGAAATAACCTAAAGGTAAAACTAAAAATGTTCTGTGGTGCTCAGCTACAGTAATGACTTTGGAACCATTTGCCACTCAAAATTATTCCCAGTGTCTTTGGTAAACTTCATGGTACAAGGTGGTTATATTTAATATTGCCCTGAAACTTTCATGGCAGATAAGTTTCAAAAATTTCTTCAAAACTTGTGAATTGAAAGCAGAATTTTATTTTTATTGTGCCTTTCACATGAATTTGAAAGTTGGACTCTTTAAATTTTCACTAAACAGTATTTGTGTTACTTCGCAGCTGAATATTGCCAGTTATAATTATACACACAAGAAAACACTATCAAAATGCAGGAGGCATGATTTTTGCCAGTGATATACTGACCTCCTCTTGCAAGACCTCGAAGAAAAGGCTGCTTTTATTTTCTGTACGACTTTTTACTTTCTATCATTTGTCTTGTGTATGTATATGGTGATTTTTCTTGAGTTCCTAAATTCACCATTGTGGTTTTTAGAAAAAATAAAATAAATTTTTACTGTTCATTTTTTGTAATACATATGTTCCTTCTGATTGAATCCACCTATTTTTAAATAGTTTTACAGTGTGAACAGACTGGTTTATACTATATCTGATCAGGCTGAAAACCTTTATGATCTGTAGATATGTTACACACTCTTGTGATTCTATCTTGGCAGATTTTGCTGTATTAATTCTACCTTATAGTCTGCAAACTCTTGGGAATGATGATGATCAGCACAGGAAGCTTCCTTTCAGAAAATTAAAGATTTAAGTGCAGCAATATCACAATGGGCAAGCAGTGAACATTGTGGAATAAATTTGAAGGGGGCGTGAGGGGTATGTGTGCAACTGCTGACCTGGAAGTACAACTTTGAGAAGATGTGCTTTAGATAATGATCATCAGATTGTATTCAATAACACTTGTATTCTCACATGAACAAACAAATTATGTGCTATCTTGATTCAAAATCTAATAACTACACTGTGTAACAATTACAGGATTACTTTTTCAAAGCCCTATAAATGCCTCCAATTCCAAATTTGCCTCAAAGACGCCTACAATCTTGCACTGTAATGGTGCAAAAGCACGGTGCTCTGCATCACCCTCGGGCTTGACAAGTCTTCAAACAGCAAAGTGTTGTTACATGTGAAAAAAGGCCAGAGCTCAGAAGTTCGTGTAATGTGTAATGCGGGTTGATGATGTCACATTGCCACTAAATTTCACCACACTTCTGCCCAGTGCCACTGTGAACGTGTCACATGATGGGAAGATCATCACAGATCCACCTTTCCCATATTTCACCACTTCGTTTGGTGCATGTGTGATGGAGGTCAAAACTGTGACATTGTGGGGCTGCATTCCCATTGAAAATTATCACACCTCATTGGAGTGCTGTCATGTACTGGTTGGAATCACTAGTGCCATTCAAAACCATTTGATGAAATTTGAATGTGATCCAAGGCAGCAGGGGGTCCTTATGGTTTTTCATAGCTCCGCTTCATGCTCTCATGTGGCGTGATAATGGAGGGGTGCGACATTGACACATGCAAAAATAAAATAGCAAAGGATACCTCTAAGATTCCAAGCTTCAGCAAAACCCTTGGTGGCACCTGCCTACATTTCTTTAGAATTTTAAAAATATGTCTTTACAGAGAGAACCTGTTAAGTTGCCCTAAATGCCTCCCAGTGGGCAACCACTTGACACACCTCTGAGGCCATCTGCCTGCTTGCAAGCGCCTAGGATATTTCACAGGCTTTCACATGAAAGTCACATTTTTAAGAGACTCATTAAATGTGAACGGGTGCCACCATGGATCTTAGAGGGAACCTTCGGTGTTTCATTCAAGGATGTGTTGATGTCGCACCCCTCCATGATCATGCCACAAGAGAGAATGAAACAGAAGCACTGAAACAGCATAAGGACCCTTTGCTGCTTCAGATCATGTTTGAATTTCATGAAATGGTCTTGAATGGTCCCTAGTGGTTCCATCCTGTACACCAGAGCAAAAATTTTGGTTACACTGCACTCCAAAGGGTCTCGATAGCATTCACTGTGGTTGCAACCGCATGATGTCCATCAAGAAGGTATGAATTGCCCAGGAGGTGTCAACAGTGGCAAAAGTTGTCAAGGACATTGTCCTTTTGCTCATCACATTGCGAACTGTCGTTTTCGGCTGTGGAATGTGTGGGAATCAACATCCCAAGGTAATGAGATGGTTTCATTGGCACCATTTATACCACTCCCCGAGGCCTTTTCATTTTGATTCTGAGTGGCAGTGTACCTGAAATGATTTCCATGACCACCCATAAGAAAACCACATTCTTTTAATACTTTGCATCACAATTCTCATCTCCATCAGACAGGCATTAAAAGAAGGAATGAGAGATGGGTAAGAGGGTCTGTAAAGATATTCCTAATGTGTGACAAGTCCACAGTTGCATTGGGCAGAATTGTGGTGACATTTGGTCCCAATGTGACGTCATGAACCTGCTTTACACACCTAACTTCTGAAATCTAGCCTTTTTTCTGCATGTGTCAACACCTTGTTGTTTGAAGCATCATCGAGCCCGACAGTGATTTCACAGGGTTCCATGCTTTTGCACCATTACAGAGGACAGTTGTAGGCACCTTTGAGCCAAATTTTAAACTTATGCTTCGGAATGGGAGACAATTGTGGGGTTTCAAAAAAGTGATCCTTTGATTATTTGTAGATCTGTGTAGCATGTCTTATCCTCTCACTATTCTTTCCCTCCCCCTATCCCCCCCCTCCTCCCCTCCCTGGGGAACATGTCTGGGGTCTTTTTGGGAATGTTCTGCATTCTCTGTAGCTGAAATAAGAACAGTATCACCAGTGTTATTCATTCCTTCTTCCTTTCTTCTTCCTTCTTGTGCACTCCTGAAGGCCAGCCCACCCGTCTGATGCATAACAGATGACTGGGTAATGCGTAATTCTCAGCCGTGGGTTGACAGGTAGGGTTTGCATGTGCCCACTGGTATAGGCCAGGTCCAGGGAGGGGTGAGTGCCCGAGCTGCTACCTTCCCAAATTGCCGATTGGTCCCTCTGTCAGGTGCTCGGGAGGTGTGACCTGAGGTGTGAACAGTCACCTAAGGCTAGTGCGCCTCCTTGTGAAGGGAGCTCTTAGTTGAAAGGAGCGCACCATCGGAGATGCTGGAAATCATGGGGGATTTTCTCACAAAGAGCCAATCATCGTTTTCACAGTCCACGTCTAACAAACCTAAATGGAATGAAGCTCCCAACTCAGAGACCCTCCCAGCTGCATCACAGTTCTTCGTGCTTCTGACCAAGATCAAAGCAGGCTATGAAGTTATCACATTCCGACCGTACATTCTGAACCTAATGCACTGCTACCAGTGGCATCATTTCAACCATGCTTAAATGTCATGTTGACACTCGGCAAAATGTGTAATCTGTGGTAGGAATGCATACGAGGGTGATTGTCCGCCTCCTTCTCCCCGCTGTATCAACTGCAATGGCAGCCATGCCGCCTACTCTGAAGATTGTCGCATGTATCTCGATGAGCGGGCTATACAGGAGAGCTGGGTAAAGGAAAAGCACCTTACCCAGCCACTCGCAAGTTATTGGCTAATCATAAACTCTGTGTTCTACCATCTGGCACTTACTGTAATGTCCTTGCTACATCCCTCTCCATGAAGGACTTGGCCACGCAGACATACCACCTCAAATTCAGCTCTGCGGTTGTGAAATCGCCCAGTGTCATGGTAGCATCATTCAGCTGTCCAACAAACCATCAGACTCTTGCCTCACAGGGCGATGTCATCAGCTACACAACTGGCAGGCTGGAAAGGACAAAAGGAATACTCCCAAGAAGACTTTCTACGTCCCTCCAGCCAACCGACACCTGAGTCTGCTAACCAGAAAGGCTCGAAGAAGTCAAAGGCAAACAGTCTTCTCCTTTGCTAACTCGAAGATCCTCTTCGACTGTGTCGCCACGTGATACCTTCTCCCAGCTGGCCTCTGTGTCGCCGGAGCGCTCCACAAACCATTTTTCTGCATTGGACTCCGCAGGCCGACAGCAAAAGAAAGTGGACATTTCTGTGGACCTCAAGGAGCAGGATTGTGCTGCCTCTGTGCCCTACAGCAGTGTGTCTTTGCAGGCTGGCACTCAGCAGCTGCCGAGGTGATACTCCTTCATTTTTTCCACATCATGACCCCCATCCAATGGAATATTCATAGCCTCCGATCCAACAAAGAGGATTTATGGCTGCTTTTATAATCACAGCATCCAGTTGTTCTCTGCCTTCAAGAAACAAAATTGTGTCCTCGTGACTACTTTGAGCTTTCATGTTTCTTCCTGTTCCATTTTGACATTCCCCCTCGAGGTCGGCTTTCCGTCTCACTCCTACCCCACCTACTTTCACATCCAAATGGCCCTTACTAAGGCCAACTGGAGGCCTTACTCCTCCCTGGCGACCTTCGACAAACAAGATTTCTGCAGTTGTGATGACCACGTGGAATATCTTACAAATGTTATCTTTACCACTGCTGAATGTTCCATTCCTTGCACTTCCTCTTTACCAATCCGTGTCCCGGTCCCTTGGTGGATTGAGGCATGCCACAATGCAGTTCACGTGTGGAGACGTGCTCGCTGCATTTTTAACCATCATGCTACAATGGCAAACTGCATTCATTATAAGCAGGTGCGTGCACAGTGTCGTCACTTTCTTTGTAATAGCAGAAATGCTATCTGGATTTCATTTACTAGTTCTTTTAAGAGTTCCATTCCCTCTTCCGTCGTTTGGGCCAACCTCTGATGGCTCTCTGGGACCGAGCTCCATTCCCCCATTTTCCAGCCGGACAGTAGCATACAGTTTCATCATGGACCCTATTGCTATCTCCAACATCTTGGGCTGCCATTTTGTGGAGATTTCAAGCTCCTCCCACTGTCACCCTGCCTTCCTCTATCGGAAATGAGCGGAGGAGGTTCGCGCGACACCCTTCTCTTTTCAGAATCATGAGTGCTATGATGCTGCCTTTACCATGAGGGAACTAGATCATGCTCTCACTTCATCCCAATCCTCCACCCCAGGGCCAGACGCTGTTCGTTCGGATGTTGCAGCACCTTTCTCTTGTGGGCAAGCACTTCCTGCTTAATAAATACAACTGCATCTGGGCAGAGGACACATTTCGCAAACGCTGACATGAAGCCATTGTCATACCCATACCTAAGCCCGGTAAGGATAAACATCTTCCTTGTAGCTAACGCCCCATTTCTCTCACCAGCTGTGTTTGCAAGATTACGGAACGTATGATTCATGCCCCGATGGTATGGTGGCTCGAGTCTCACCATTTACTAACCACAGCATAATGTGGATATCAAGCACACCATTCTGCAGTTGACCATCTCATCACTTTGTCCACCCATGTCATGAGTGGTTTCCTTTGGAAATCTCAGACTGTTTCCAGGTTTCTCAATTTGGAGAAAGCCTATGACACCTGCTGGAGGACTGGTATTGTCCATACTCTCTACACGTGGGGCTTCCATGGTCGCCTGCCCCTTTTCCTTCAGGAATTTTTAAAAGACTGAGTTTTCGGGGTGCGTGTGCGTTCTGCTTTGTCGGACACCTTTATCCAGGAAAATGGTGTGCCTCAGGGTTCTTTTCTGAGCGTCGTTCTCTTTTCTATCACCATTAATCCTATAATGGCCCGTCTTCCGCCATGCATCTCCAACTCCCTTTCTGTTGACGATTTTGCCATCTGTTGTAAGTCTCCACCGACTTGTCTCTTTGAGTAGCATCTTCAGCAGTGTCTTTACTCAAAGAGCATCAACAATGGCTTTCGTCTTTCTTCTGGCAAAAGTTTTTATATGAATTTCTGCTGGCACAATTCGTTTCTTCCACAGTCTTTACATCTTGGGCCTGTTGCTCTTCCATTTGTCGAAACTACGAATTTCCTGGGGCTCATGCTCAATAGGAAACTTTCTTGGTTCTCCCACATGTCTTTCGTGGCTTACTGTTTATGCAGTCCCTCAGTGTTCCATATGCCCTCAATGGTACTTCCTGGAGTGCAGATCGAACCATCTTTCTCCGTTTGTACCAGTCCCTTACTTGCTTGAAACTAGACTATAGGTGTTTCGTTTTTGCATCTGCAAATCTCTCTCTCTTATGCTGTCTCAGTACTGTCCACCATCATGGCATCCGTTTGGCCTCTGGTGCCTTTTACACTAGCCCGGTTGAGAGTCTGTGTGCAGAAGCTGCTGAACTACTGCTGTGACTTTCTCCTCAGCAGGTGGCCACCCATCCTGTGCCTCCTTCTTTGATGACTCCTTTGATTGCCATACGGGCGCATCCCTCTTCTGTGTTACTTCATGGAGTTCACTTTCGGCTCCTGTACCAGCAGCTTAACTTCATAATCCCTGCAACTTTCCAACTGGGTGTGAACCCTTCAACGCCTCAGCTTCATGCAGCAGTCTTTGTCCACCTTGGCCTTCATTCGCTTCCTAAGGACACTACTCCAGCCTCGTTCTCTTCAGTTTCAGGCTCTTCACATAGGGCTTCGCAGTAGTATCTTTGTATACACTGATGCTTCTCGGACTGACCATGGTGTCACATGTGCCTTCATCATTGGCACCAATGTTTTTCGATATTGGCTTTGGAACACTGCTCAGTATTTACAATAGAGCTCTTCATCCTGTATCAGACCATGCAGTACATCCGGCTACACATGCTTTTCAATTGCATCATCTGCTCCGACTCTCTCAGCGTGCTTCATTGTCTCTGTGTGCTATCACAATCCATCCCCTAGTGCAATGGGTCCTGGGAAGCTGTCACTTGCTCACTCTTGATGGAACCAATATGATGTTTATGTGGGTTCCTGGTCACATCAGTCTGACATGAAATGAGGCTGATGACACTGCTGCCAAGGCTGCAGTCATTGTACCTCAGCCTGCTAGTTATTACATTCCCTCTGATGATCTCAGTGTTGCTGTTTGTCAGCAGATGGTGTCACTTTGGCATCACCACTGGTCCTCCCTTTATGGGAACAAGCTCCAGTTTATTAAGCCTCTCCCAGCAGCTTGGACGACCTCCACTCGGCCCTCTTGCCGCAAGGAGGTCATTTTAACTAGGTTGTGTATTGGGCACTGCCTTTTTAGCCATTACCATTTGTTAAGTGGTGTTTCCCCATCACTTTGTGCACATTGCACCCAACTTTTAACTGTCCACCATTATCCGACAGAATGCCCCCCCCCCCCCTTTTTTTTTTTTTTTTTTGCAAGTTGTCGACCGTGTTTTACTTTTTATCCGTCATAGAAAAATGGCGAAGGCCATTTAATTTTTAGTTCAGGATCTCTGTTTCTCTATGACCTATTTTACAGACCTTTCTCCACGTCCCTGTTTTTAGCTGTCTTATCTTCTGTCAGTTGGGATTAAGGTTTAGTCATTTTTAACTCCTCTCTTTGTCTTCATGTTTCTACAGTTTTGACAAGGGCGCATAACCAGTTGGTATTATAATCCCTATCCACTCCGCCAGACAGCACTCCTCTCTTTCCCCATCCATACACTGCTATCTGCTATCCCTTCTTCACCCCTCCCCCTCATCCCACCCCTCTCTCCAATTGCTACTTCAACCCACGTGATGGTGGCATTCTGGCCTGAGCTGCCATAATTGGCATTCAAGTGTGCATGAAGTGTACTTACTTGTGTGAATGAATGGTCTGGTTTCTCTTTTTCTGATGAAGGCTGTGCTCGAAAACTTACATGTAAGTGTCTTTTTGTTGTGCCTGTATGCAACTTAATGTGTCTTCTAGACAGTAAGTAACAATCTGACGTTTCCTGCATTGTTGATATTCCTAACTGGAGTTTACATTTTTTGATTATAGCTATAATTACTTTACTCCATTGAAGTGTACCTTCACAGGTAGCTTTTTAATTTTCCAGGCTGTAGCAGATTCATATTACTGTATTGTGTTTCTTGGTTTTAAATCATTGTATTGTATTCCATGTTAAATAAAAATTTACAGATTTGGACTCCTTTTCACATCTTAAAGAATCTTCTCTGTTGGATGCAAAAAATAAAATCCCTTTAATGTTAGAGTTGCAGCAACTGTATGCAGTGGCTGTAACATTGGACGGTGGTATACAGAATCCAACAGAATACTTGCCAGTGTTGTAACTGCCTGTTTCACTGTTGTTAATTTGTGCTTTATGTGACTCCATTCACAAAACTTCAGATTTTGTTTTAAAGCTGTGCCTCTAAGTTAGGATTGAATGTACTATCTCTAAACTTTTTTTATTAAACATTCAACTACTTGGTTCTGTATCAGTGGAAGTCTGAAAACTTTCTGTCATTATTTAGTTTCCAGCTATTGCCAACTTATGCAGACTGTAGTTGTCTAATAGAATTCTAATAGTCATTAAGAAGTCAAGCCAGAGCAACCTATCCCAGTTAGGTGACAAAATTATTATCCTGTCTTTGGTTAAAATTATAAAGAAAAACAAATTTGTATTAAAGGAATTAAAACTAGCTGCTACTACATATTTCATTAATTTTGAATACAGCTCAAATTTTGTACTGTATTGGCTGGGTAATAAAGTAATGGGAACATTGACCTGTACTTCCCGTGGTGTGAGAGCAACAGTATTTATTTTGTTGTTCTTATTTTAAATTACAGTTTATTTGATTTCTTCACAGAGAAACCACACCCAGAGAGACAAATAATATTTTTTGAAGACACACGTAAATGTGTGTACTTTGCTTGCATGAAATAACTTTTTTAAAATTTATCAGTGTTGTTGTTCTAAATAATTTAGAAATAAAGTTGACCACTCACAAATAGCAGAAGTGTTGAGTTGTCAACAAGGACACACACAAAAAAAGAAAGAAAACTTGCTAGATCTGTGTGTGTGTGTGTGTGTGTGTTTGGGCACGCGCATGCGCACGTTTATGTACATGTGTGTAGTCCAACTTGGCGAAGGATTTATTTCAAAAGCTAGCAGGTTTTCTTCCTCTTCTGTGTGTGTCTGTCAATGACTCCACACATCTGCTACATGGTGAGTGGTCTCCTTTACCCCTAAAATATTTGTATTCCACCAGAACTTTCGTACTATGTTGTTGATTTATAATTGTTTCATTAAATGCATCTGCAGCTCAATAAGTTCCACCTGTAACTTCTCTGCCACATGAACTTCATCAGCATCCACCAAACAAGCAAATATAGAGAATGTGAAAGGAATAAGTCTGCATCAATTGAAGCAGCCTTGGGTGTTCTTGAATTTAGCATGTTAATATTCAGTCCAAAGTATTGTCCAAAAATATTCCTGGCCTGAGAAACAAGAGTACCAAAGTGGCACCTTGATTAACATTTTTTAGTTGAAAACTTTGTACAACTCTGTAATGGTTGCTTTTATGTAATTTCAAAGATGGTAATTTTCTTATAAATTCTATCATTTGGAAATATGTGCCCCAAATCCTTTTGCTGAAGTTGTCACATTTTTTGAATTGAAACTTTGTGTTTGGAAATGTGTGCCCCAAATCCTGTTACTGTAGCTATTTCATTCAATTAAATTGAGAAGACAATTTGAATAGTCAAGGTGGATACACCTTTCTGCAAGAATCCTTGCTATATCTATTTCACTCACTGTTTTTAGTCATAAAATCTGTGTAATATAAACAGTGGCTGGAGTAAATATAGATTGTTCTCCCACAGTTCAGTTGTGTTGCTGGAGCTCCTTGTTCGTCACCTCAGCTGCCCTATTTGTCTCCCCAACAATCAGCATGGAGTGAGAACAAGTGAACAGAACCTAGTTTCTTGTTGTACAACAAAGTGATCTATGGAATATATGAAAATTCTAATAAACAGTATCAGAGCTTTATAAGGGTGGAGTCCCAGTATGAGTTTTCTTAAGACCATCTCTCACAAAGGACTGCTAGATTAGTTGTTGTAACAGTATGCATTAAAGTGGAACAGTAATCTATTTGTAGATGCAAAAATACCACATTTATCAAACAGATGTAATTGATTAGATAAAAAATAAATTACTCACCAAGCGACAACAGCAAAACACACATATAAAGAAGGATTTCGCTTATGCAGGCTTTTGGAGCCAGTGGCTCCATCTTCTGGTAGAAGGGTTGAAGGGGAATGAAGAGGGGTGAAGAGAAAGGAACTGGAGAGGTTTAGGAAAAGGAGTAGAGTTTGGAAAAGTCATCCTGAACCTTGGATCATGGGAGACTTACCCGAAAGGATGAGATGGAAAGACTGACTGTTGGGAGTTTAAAGATTAAAGACAGGGTAATATGCAAGACAGAGATTACTGCTAAAACATTATGCATGAGTTAATAAGAGTGAGAAGCTAAGTGCATGGTACAGCACGGATGTTGGAGGGGGACGGTGAAAAATAGACATGTCAGAAAATGAAAGATGTAGAAAACTAAAATTGAGTGAGTTATGAGAGACTGGTGTCAATGGGAAGAATTCAGATGGTGCGGATGGTAAAACAGGCACTGGGCTCCCGACTATCATGTTGTAGAGCATGCTCTACAATAGGATATTGTGTGTTGTGTATACACTCACTTTCTACACCTATTCATCCTAACTGATAATTTAGTGTGGGTCATGCCAATGTAAAAGGCTCAACAGTGTTTACATAATAGCTGTTATATTACTTGTCATTGCCCATGTGGCTCCCTTTGATAGTATATGTGTTGCTAGTTACAGGGCTGGTGTAGGTGGTGGTAGGAGGATGCATAAGGTAAGTTTTGCAGCACAGACAATAACGGGTAGGCGTCATAGGTTAGCGAGATAGATGCAGAAGGAGCATAGCATCTTGACAAGAATATTGCGAAGATTTGGATGTGATTTTAGGAAATCATGGCCTTGTCGAAGTAGCTGATTAATACATTCAAGACCAGGATAATACTGAATGACAAGTGGTGTGCTCTGAAGTTGTTTTTTGAAGAGATTGGCAGTACCAGGATTGTATGTGATGGCCCAGGATATCTGCTTTTGAACTAGGCTGGTGAGGTAATTACGTCCAGTGAAAGCTGTGGTGAGAATGGTGGTGTGTTGCTGTAAAGTGTCTTCATCTGAACAAATATGTTTGCCTTGAATGACAAGGCTGCATGGGAGGGAATGTTTGACGTGGAAAGAATGACAACTGTTAAAATGTAGGTCCTGTTCTTTGCACGTAGATGTAATGTGCCCAGAAATTTGTAGCTGGTTTTCTGTGAGGAAGAGATCGACATCGAGGAACACTTTCCTTGATGTTGATCTCATCCTCATAGAAAACCAGGATTAGGAATAGGACCATGTGAAATTTAATTAGGACAAGGAACTTAGAAATCCCAGGAATTTTAATAGGTCAGCCTCTCCATGAGTCCATATGGTAAAGATGTCATCAATGTATCAAAACTAGACTAGGGTCTGAAAGCTTACGGATCCCCAGAAAGCCCCCTCCAAGTGATCCCTGAAAAGATTATCATAGGAAGGAGGCATCCTGGTTCCCATGGCTGTACCCCTGATCTGTTTGTATGTCTGCCCCTCGAAGGTGAAGTAGTTGTTGGTTGGATTAAAGGTGATTAAGGTGAGAAGGAAGGATGTCATAGGTTTGGAATCACATGGGTACTTGCTGAGGAGGAAATATTCAGCAGCAGAAAGAGCATGTATATGGCGGGTTGTTGGTATGGAGCACTGGTTCCCAATCCTTCTTTGACCATTACCCCTGAGTGCAATCAGACATTACTGAATACTCCGCCCCCCCTCCCCCCACCCCCTCTCCCATCGTCTGTTACCCCCTCCCCAACGTTATCACCAACTTTAGCTCTTAAACAAACTGTAGAATGGAAGACTTTTCTTGAAACATGGTATTTAGTTTGTGTGTTGTGTGTGGGGAGGAGGGGGGTGTTGAATGACGAAGGAATTCGTGGTGCATTGCACGTAATATCTATGACTCTATCTCAGATAAGAAAGATAACAATCAACATTGATTGTCGGCACTTGTTATAAAACATACTTCCCCTGCATTACTCTCCTCCATTGTGGCACTTGCAACTTCATTTAAAATCAACCAGGTTAAAATGTGTACTATTCATAAATTACTTGATTGCTGCACTCTGTACTTCTGAATTGGCAGAAATTGGAAGACTTCAGGATGTTAATGCTTTGTATCTGACCACAGCCACTAATAGTAGTAGTAGTAGTAATAATAATAATAATACTGTGAACAGTCTTATGTAGTTACTGCTGTATTGTGCTGTCAATTAATTCATTTATCTGCCTCAAAGCAAGTAGTGGAACAATTTCTGGAATACTACAAGTACCATCTACAACTTGTAGAAGACATTTTCTTGAGGTATTTAGCATTTTTTACATGTATTATGTCTCATGTTTATCATCAGCAAAGTACAGGACAAAGTACAACTTATGTGTAGTGGGTGGACTATGTGAGGGACCTTTAACCTCTGTCACATTGTAATTGTAGTAATTGAGAAAAAGTAATTATTGATAACTTACATTATCAATATTAGAGTCTTGAAAAATTGTGATAATAGTAATGGATCTTTTGAAAATAATTTTGTTTTGTGACTGAAACAGAATCAGATCATTTAGTTTGGTTTTTACCCCTCAGAAAATTTCATTTTACCCCTCAGCAGAAAATTTCATTTTACCCCTCATGGGTAAATACACCCAGGTTGGAAACCACTGGCATAAAGGGAGAGGGCATCAATAGTGACAAGCAAGGTGTGTGGTGAAAGTGTTACATACAGTGCACTTGGCTTTTCACTCTTATTAACTCATCCACAATGTTTTAGTAGTAATCTCTGGCTTAAATATTACCCTGACTTCCACATTTAAGCTCTCAGGTTTTTAAATGTCATGTGGTGCAATCCCCAGCAATCAGTCTTTCCTTCTCATCCTGTCCGGTAAGTCTTCCCTGGCCCAGGGTTCTTTTTGAGTTTTCCGTTTTCCGAACTCTACCCCTTTTCCTAAACCTCTCCAGTTCCTTTCCCTTCACACCTCTTCCTTCCCCTTCAACCTTTCTGCTGGAAGAAGGAGCCATTGGCTCTGAAAGCTTGCATAAGTAAAACCTGTTTTTATTTGTGTGTTTCCTTGCTGCCATGGTGAGTAGATTTTCTATCTATCCAATTACATTACATTGTCAAAAATTGGTTATTTTCATTGTCACACATTTATCAACCATAAGGATAAAGAACATGCAGTCCTTTGGTAATACTTTATTGTACTAAACAGATGTTCAGTATTTGTCTATATGACAAAATGATCCATGATAAGTTTGAAAATGAGTTTTAGACTCTAGAAACTGCTCATGGGAAAAATATCCAAGTGGTGGTTGTGGAAAAATGATTATATTTCTTACAGAATTATTTCTGCCATTGTACCCTCATAAGCATTATTATGGTAAACTAAACCTTGCGTCTGTAGTTTTGTTGATCTTTCATGAACCATTCATATAGATTTCCTCCATGAACCAACCACTGCAGTGATTTCTATTTACATGCTTCTGTAGGGAGATTAGTGCGTCTTCAACAAGTAGGGCTGAGGATTTTTTCTGAGTGAGTTAAGCTTTTCTTCCTAATCCTATAGCTTCTGCTTCACAGATAGTTACTATAAAGCACTCCACGCAGATGTGTTGTAGAGGAAACATGGTGTACTGATATAAATTCTCCCACTGTACTATTCTGATTGCAGATGGTTCATAGGAGGAATAATCTGTTTACCCCTCTAAATGTTAGTGCAATATTCATTATGCACAATGTTGATTGAGGCAAGTACATGGAGTGTTCAGTAATTAATGGAACACACTTTTTTCTCAGCCGGTTTCACTTGGAAAAATGTGGAACTTGTTGTGGGACATTGTGGAATATTCTCTCTTCAGCCCCAATAGTTTCATGAAGTTCTGATAGGTGGGAATGCTAAATGTAGTCCCAAAAATGGTATCTGTAATGGAGGTACATTCCATGCAGAGTGCTATCATTCAACTTCTTTTGGCGTAAAACCAGAGCAATGCAGATACTCATAGCTGCTTGCAGAATGTCTGTGGAGACCTGGCAATTGGTAAAAAAAAAACAATGAGCCGTTGGGGAGGCGTCTGCATCATTGCAACGAATTGTGCAAACCCATCCAGTCTCCTGTATGCCGATTGGCTGCACACAGCTATGATTCCTGAAATGTTAGAACATTCAGACACTCTTATTCGAGGTGATCAACAGTTCACAATCTCAAATATTCTGACTTCCACCTGTTCCGCCCAGTGAATGATGCTCTCCATGTGAAGCAGGACGTGGATGATGGGGAGGTTACTGATACAGCAGGACATTGGCTCTGATGTCAACCAGTAGAGTGATACCATGCAGGTATACAGGCTGTCCAAGTAAAGTAGCATAAGGCTGTCACAGTGAATAGAGACCGTTGTAAAATAGGGTTTTGTAGCCAAAAGAGGGGATAGTAGTATGGTGTATTGGGATCCTGAATAAAACCAACCTGTTCTCAGAAAAAAAGGGTCGTATTACTTATTGAATGCTGGGTAACTTATTTCTTGTAACGTCTCCTACCGCAATTTTTTGAGCATTTCTGTGTTGCTCTCACACTGACTGAATGGATTTCTGATTAATTGTGTAGCTTCCCTTTCAATCTTTTTCATCCATTCTGTTAATCCAATGTGATACGTATCCAAGATTGATATACTGTACTCAAGAATTGCACGAGTGAGGGTTCTATAAGCATATTCTCTAATGCGGAAGTAGGAGTCTTCCAGTAAACCTGAGCCTGTGATCGTCCTCCCTTACATAGATTAATGTGGTTGTTCCGCCTTAAACAGCTCCAGACAGAAACTCCCAGATACTTGAAGGTTATGATTAATTTCAGTGACTGAAACTTCCTGGCAGATTAAAACTGTCTGTTGGATTGAGACTTGAACTCGGGACCTTTGCCTTTCGTGGGCATGTGCTCTACTGACTGATCTGCCCAAGCATGACTCATGACCCATACTCACAGCTTCACTTCTGCCAGTACCTCTTCACCTACCTTCCAAACTTCACAGAAACTCTCATGTGAACTTTGTAAGACTAGCACTCCAGGAAAAAAGGGTATTGTGGAGACATGGCTTAGCCACAGCCTGGGGATGTTTCCAGAATGAAATTTTACTCTACAGTGGAGTGAGAACTAAGTATGGGTCATGAGTCAGTAGAACACTTACCTGCGAAAGGCAAAAGTACCTAATTCGATTCTCAGTCCGGCACACAGTTTTAATCTGCCAGGAAGTTTCATTTAGCACACACTCAACTGCAGAGTGGAAATATTCTGGAAACATCCCCCAGGATGTCGCTAAGCCATGTTTCTGCAATATCCTTTCTTCCAGGAGTTCTAGACTTGCAAGGTTCACAGCAGAACTTCTGGGGTACTGGTGGAAGTAAAGCGTCAAGAATGGGTCGTGAGTCGTGCTTGGGTAGCATAGTCAATAGAGCACTTGCCCGCAAAAGGCAAAGGTCCTGATTTCGAGTATCGGTCTGGCACACAGTTTTAATCAGCCAGAAAGTTTAATATCAGCACACGCTCAACCCCAGAGTGAAAATTTCATTCTATAATGACTGTTTGTCAGTAATGTAATCAAGCATTAAACACTCATATGGGTTCTGTCATCTTTGGGCACTAAAGCTTTAGCATCCAGAGATGGCACTGGTCGTCTCAGTTTGCTAAAGCCTTAGTGCCTGAGACAACAGTGCCAATATGAAATGTGTGTGTTTTGTCCATATCTGATGAAGGATTTAGTTTGATAGTTAAATGATGTTTAACACTCAATAGTCAGTGTGCCCATCTGCTGTACAGTACCTCCTCCATGTGCTGAATAGTGCTCCATCCTTTTCATGTTGTTATACCATCCTGGCTTTTCCATTGTTTGCTTGTTCTCACTTTTCAAACCTGTGGTTTATCAGCATTGATCAGTTATACTGTAATATCCATGTAGTTGCTGATTTCAGTTTCTAAATTAATTGAATCAAAACATTTCTGCCTGCTTGTTGTCAACAGAACCAACATGCTTTCCTTTTTGCAGACTGCTTCACTAACTGCACAAAACAATTATCGGAAATGCATGCTGTTACTGTTAATGAGTGACAGCAACTCTGGAATCTGAACCGTTGGTTACTCCACTTCGTAATAGCTACAGATGACCTGCATATTGCTGCTACTATGCATGAGGAAAAGCATTCTCTCTTTGCAACATCCCTCTCCCCATTACTGTGTTGTTTGCCTAGTTTATTTCCTCCAATTTCCACATTCCTGTCTGTATTGACAATTAAGAGGAAAATTAAAAGTAATACACGTACTTTAGCAAATAAAACAAAAAATTAAATTGAGTGGGTATATTTTCATTTGCTAAGCTGCAGTAAATATATGCATGAACCAAAATATTTACTTTCAAGTAACTTTCTATCAAACTACCTGAAAGATTAAAACTGTGTCCCGAACCGAGACTCGAACTCGGGACCTTTGCCTTTCACTGGCAAGTGCTCTACTAACTGAGCTACCCAAGCACGACTCACGACCCATCCTCACAGCCTCAATTCTGACAGTACCTCGTCTCCTGCCTTCCAAACTTCACAGAAGCTCTTCTGCAAACCTTGCAGAACTAGCATTCCTGGAAGAAAGGATATTGCATAGACGTGGCTTAGCCACAGCCTAGGGTATGTTTCCAGAACGAGATTTTCACTGTGCAGCGGAGTGTGCTCTGATATGAAACTTCCTGATAGATTAAAACTGTGTGCCGGACCGAGACTTGAACTTTCTATAGTAGCTAATCGGACGTATAAGGAATCTCTTTCTCTAATTCTCTTTCTAAACTCATCTAAGGTTCTTCTCACTGTACACTCAATCCTGACTAAAGGGATATGAAAGAGACTGTCTTAACAACTGCCTAGGACCATTCCATAATGAGTGGCTGTGTCCTAATCTGGCACATAGTTTGTAATCTCTCAGAAAAATTCCTTATTTTGCAACAATGTACGAAGTGATTATAATTAAAGTTAAACTTTCAAACCACTGTAGAAATAACACCACTGGTCATAATGATGTCAAATTGCAACAGAATATTATCAGGGAAGGGGGAAAATGTGCGGCAGAAGAAAAATAAATAGTTACAAAATGTAGCAATAGATGGCACTGTAAGCATCATAATTTAATAGTGGTCAAATACAAATGACAAATGAATCATACAACAGTGCCTAAGGTGTAAATTTGATGTTAAACAATATGTACTACTCAGTATGCATGGGTGAACAGGTGTGATACTGGTAGTTATGTAAGCTCATCAACCATGGCAAGGTCATATCACGTCGGATGGGCAAAATCGGTTTTTAATTGTCCTGAGGCAAAAAACCTCATAAAAAGCATCAATCATCAGTTGTTAATTGTCCTGAGGCCAGAAACTGCATAAAAATCATAAATAAAAATCAAATCGGATTATTAATTTGCATGCGACTGGCACAAAACGTGTTCAGTATGCTGTCCACTGTTTTCTGCAACAGGTTGAAATCAAGGAACAGCATCTTCCACAACTGATCGAAGTGTTTCTGGGGTCATGTTCAGAATGGGTTGTGCAATACGTGCCTTCAATGCAGCTAAGTTTGCAATCAGAACTCTGAACACAGCACCTTTCAGATAATCCCACTGCCAGAAGTCACACGGATTAAGATCAGGTGATCGGGACGGCTAGGCTGTAGAGAAATGGCTGCTGATAATTCTAGCATTTCTGGAATGCCGCTTCATCAGCTGCATAGCTGGATTTGCAATGTGTGGAGGTGCGCCATCTTGTGGAAGAATGATCCCATCCACACTGTTGGAGAGCTGGAATGACTTGGTTGCGCAAAAGACACTCACAGCACTTAACCGGTGAAGGTACAGGTAACAGGACCGGAAGCACCTTTCTCTTCAAAAAAGTATGGCCCTATAGTAAATGAAGCTGTTAACCCGCAACACACAGTGACCTTTTCAGGATGAAGTGGTGCTGGTTGATTTGCATGTGGATTTTCCGTTGTCCATACTTGACAGTTTTGTGTATTAACCTATCCTGTCAGATGGAAGTGGGCTTCATCTGTCCACAAAATCTTCCACGGCCAATTGTTGTCCACTTCCATGTGAGCAAGAAATTCTAAAGCAAAGGTCTCTCTTGCTGGCAGGTCAACAGGAAGGAACTCGTGCACATGGGTAATTTTGAATGGATAGCAAAGAAGGATGCTTCGTAGGATTTTACGGACCATGCTCATGGGTATGTCCAATGTTCAGGAAATTCTCCATGCACTACACGCTTGCACACCACCACTTGTCTCCTCCTGCATTGCTGTGGCCACTGCCTCCACTGATGTCGAATTAATTCTTTACCTCACTCTACCGGGTTGCACACCCAAAGAACCCATCTTTTCAAATTTGAATCATTTTCTCCAGACCCATGGCAGTTATTGGACCATCCAACACCTTTTTTCAAGCCCTTTGGTGCCCGGAACTTCTGCAGAGCGATGTGTGCAGAGTCTTCTTTCTTGTAATACAGATTTACATGCAAAGCGCAATCCTGCATTGAAACAGTCATGGCAAATGTCACTGACACAGGAGGAGGAAAAGCCGTTGTTTATAAATATACCTGTTGATGAGACAGGAGACACCATCCAAAATGGCGAATGTGAGGGAAAAAAAATGTGAAAATTAATTCTCACCCATAATAATCTAACATTTAAAAAGAAAATTTAGTAACTGAGAGAGAACGTATGTTTTTGTAACACTGTTTCAGCATACTGATAAATGAACTGTGTTGGTCTGAATATAAACCACACTTTTCCCTATATTTTGCCATGGACAAATAGGATGTAACTTATTTGCCTGACCAAAAAAATACTGAATTTTTTTTTCCTGCATAGTAGAAACTTCAGTTTTAGTGCTCATTCATTAATTCAGACTAGAGCTACAGTGTGATTAGAGTTTTGAAATTGCTTTGTATTGAGGAACAGAGTAACCGTCTTAAGTTGTTGTTTAATTTAGGTAGTGACCATTATCATGCTTACAGCTCCAGTATTTCACAAAACAAGATGGGTACAGTATTCCTCCAACTAAAGAGTAAAATTAGTCTTTACCAGTGAATAATAATGATGAAAGGAAACTACAACAAACTTCAGAATTCAGCACAGTTATAATGCAGATTTCAAACCCCTCAGCTATTCATTATGTGAGGAGCACATGTAATACAGGAGCTTGCAGAAGCTATGAATTGGATTGTCTAATGTGTCTGTGCGGCACTGGATTGCTTTGCAGAATAAGCTGCAAACTGTTGTTTTATCAAGAAAATCCTGCATATGGCCAAAACCTGGGAAGTATCCTGAACTTGAAACTAAGGTTCTTTCCTTTGTTCAAGATAAAACAAAAGATTGAATACTAGTGCCAATAATAATTTTGGTCATTGGAATTGTGAATGCATTAAAATACAACAACAATATAAGGAAAAGATAGTGTGCTACTTACTTTAAAGATGACACGTCAAGTTGCAGTCAAGCACAATATAAAGACATTTACACATTAGCTTTCACCTAAAGCCTTAATCAGAAAAGCAAAACACACACACACACACACACACACACACACACACACACGCGCGCGCGATAGCCATTTCTGGCAGCTCGTATCAGAATGGGCATTCCGGTCCGAACTGCTGGATATGGTGGTCATGTGTGCAGAAAGTGTACTTGCTTGTATGAATAAATATGAATGTGTGTGTGTGTTTCCTTTTCTGACGAAGGCTTTTGCCAAAAGCTTATGTGTGTCTTTTCATTGTGCCTGTTTGCAACTTCATGTGCCACCTTAACAGCATAGCAATCTACCTTTTCCTTATATTGTTGATATTCCAACTTGAAGATTCCATTGTTAAACATACTAGAGACAGAATTCCATGGAAATATTGGTTTGTGCTGCAGGTTTATATGCAGAAGTGCCACCTCTATCTGACTATGTACTTCACTACCCGGAGGTTTTACTGAGAAACTCCAGAGGCACACAGTCCATATGCGGCAGTGACACTCTTACCCTCTTATACCAATTTGGTATTGCTGATGAAATGCCTGCCTTTCGGGACATGCCGAGTAACAAACAGTAGGCCATAAAGGGGCAAAAAGTAACATTAAGAACAACTGGAAACAAAAAAATAAAGAATTACTCTGCTCTTAGCAGTTACAATTGAGGGAGAAAAGTTTCCTCTCCCTTCTCCCTTCACCCATATTTTTCTGGAATGTGAAACTTTTCTCAAAGAAAATTTCACTGAGTGGTCCGTGATTGTTACAAAGCAAAAGGTTAGATGAGAACAGCTACTAAGTGTTGCTTGGAATCAGACCTGGTGCCCCCCCCCCCCCCCCCCCCCTCATTAAGAGAGCAGTTCTAGTCCATCTGAAGTGAAGAGTACAGTTGCTACATTGAAGTTATCCTAGTCGTTATGCCTGAAGGCATGGCTTCAGGGGCTTTTTGTTGTGGTAAACAAGCCATTTAAAGACCATCTTCGAAAACACTATTCTGGTGGGTTTTTAGAAAGGGCATGCAATCACTCCATTTGGCAAGATTAGCACTTTAACATAAAGTTTTGAGTTAACTAGTTCTTATTATTTTGACGGAAACTTAAAACCCTAAGTATACTCAGGAAACTGAAGAACAGACGTTGCAAAAGTAAAACCTTGTTTAAATTTGTTTCAGCATGGATAGTTAAATTTTCAATCACTAGAGAGCATCCAGTTGTACATTTGCTGTCGCATTTTGGTTGAGGCAGTTGCCTGTAGTTTTTGCCTTTACTGCGTTCAGCTGCAGATACGCAGTAGTAAAATGTGCACTTTCTGCCTCTGTCCTACATTACGGTCTAGGTAATGTTTCTGGGAATGGATGACTGTCCTGATCCTAATTTTGACATTGAATTTAGTGGCTGAGAAAGTGAAGAAGAATTTGATGATGTTACTTTATCATAGACTGGAAAGTGACGACAACTCATCATGTGACTGACAAGTGCTGTGTTCCAGCCAGCTTCAAGTTTTCCATTCACAGGAAACCATTGTGAAATACATGGTTCAACTTCAAATCTACACAAAAACTAAAAAATTAATTTTTGGGAAACTTAAGTCAAAGTCCAGGCATGAATATAGTTAGGCTTTAGAAGGTATGTGTCATTAATATATATAGATGCGCGCGCACACACACACACACACACACACACACACACACACACACACACTAAGGAGATAGGTAAGTGCCTGTGTTAGGAGATAGGTAAGTGCCAGTGTTAGGAGATATGTAAGTGCCTGTGTTATTTGGACTGTGGTGACTACAACCATTATGATTTCAAAATATATTTGCAGTTGCAAATATGGACAACCGTCAGCTGTATAATGGAGTGATGACAATGAAATTTTGTGCTGGGTAAGGACTTGAACCCAGATTTCCCACTTATCAAGAGTTTGGCTATCCAAGCATGACTCACGGACTCAAATTTCCGTATGTCATCAATCATGTGTATACATCCTGTACTTGTGCATCAGTTATGTATATTCCTGTATGGGGGTGGCATTTTACTTGAAAGTCACTTGCCCGGTGTCAGAGCATAAATATGATACTGCAGTTCCTGTGTTATTCGGAATTACATGCAGTGTACCTTCGGACAGACATGTGGTCTGGCACAAATTTTCGTTCTCGTCATTCAGTTGTACAGCTGATGATTGTCCATATTCACAACTGCAAATAAGTTTCACAGCGGCTGCAGTCGTCGCAGTGCCTGTTCCTTTGGACATGCATATCCGAAGATACATTGCATTGTAATTCCGAATAACACAGGCACTACAATGTTGTACTTAACTGCCAACACCGGGTGAGCAACTTTCAAGTAAAATGTCTTCCTTGTACCGGAATATACATAATGGATGTATTAGTACAGGTTGTATACACATAGTTGATGACATTTGGAAGTTTGGGTCTGGCTAATGAGTTGTGCTTGGCGAGCCAAATGGTAAAGTGGCCACTTGCAGTAAGTAGGAAATCTGGGTTGCAATCCTGGTCTGGCACAAATTCTCATTTTCATCATTCCATTATACAGTTGCAAATACATTTCAGTATGTTACGGGGTTAAAAGCCATTAGTTAGCCTCGTGTGAGTGGATTCTTACCAGGTGCACAATATCACCAGATTCTGTCATCAGAGGATTCAAGAAGTGCCGAATGTCCAATCCCCTGTGGTGACAGTTTAGTTTGCCAGGAGAGTGGCAGTGATGAGAGAAATTCAGTAACCTCTTCTAAAACAGTGACTACAGTGCAAGTATCTCTTTGTAATTTATCTGCGTTACCACATTAAAAAAATAAAATAAAAAAATAAAAAAAACTGATTAAGAGTGACCATATTGTGTACAATTTTTGTAAATGAGTGATGGGACAAATTATTCTCCACTGAGTTTCTTTCTACCTCATCCTCAAAATTAAGGGTGCAGCTCATATTTGGGCCAATACAGTAGACCTAGATATTAAGGGGTGATTCTTTTTCAGTATAAAAGTGGACTTGCTGAAAAGATACACATTTAGAAGATATGTGACTATGTTTTGTTGTTATTGTTCTTAGCAGAAATGCTGTAAATTGGAGAAACTAATCAAAACATTTCACTCTCTCCTCAAAGAACTTAAGTTTACTATGGAACATGAAGAACTTACTGTGGCTACATTGTTTACAGTATGCTACACTGACCTAACACATAAAACATGTTACATTTTGGACCATGCTGTAGAGAGTGCATGCATTACCATTAACAGACCACTTGTCGATAAGAAGTAAATGTTGTCAAAGACTAATTGTTACACAACATAAATTGCTAATCTATTGAAATCAACTCAGAAAAATGTCAGATACGGCTTAGTAATCCGCATTCACACCATTTTCAGATGTTATTCCTCAAAAAGTTTCTAATTCTCTCTGAATATGAAAAGTGCATTTTTTTCCTCCATCAGCAATCGACTACATATGATTTTTGAAGTTTTCTTTGCATGGCTGACCTTACAGTATGTTTCTGGGTTTCCAGTTTTGTCAACAGTTTCATTCTTGTGCACATTATTTAAATGTTCGACTTAAGTTATACTACTGCTTGGAGCATCTGTAGAAGATGATATAAGAGAGTCAGCATTATCTTATTGGGGGGGGGGGGGGGGGGGGGGGGGGGGGGGAAGGTAACTGCCACGTTAGCTGAAAATTCAGAAACATACCATTGACGCATTATCTTGAAGAACGCACGTTTGAATTGCACACTTGTAACTGACCATAACAACATGTACTTGGTAAACTGCAGGTAGTGTTGTAAATACTCCATCAGTCAAACTAGAACTTTAGGCTTAAAGATAAAGAAACTTCTGCCACAGCTTAACATACAAATACTTGAGTCATGCTTCAAATAGAAAAAGAATGGGAAATTTGAATTCTTAGTTCTTAATTCTTAGTTATTAGGTGAAGGAGTAAAAAATTACAGTTCCTCTTATTAATTAAAACTACCTTCAGTGTACAATAGAATACATGATTCCAACAACTGAAAAACAATGATCCAGTGATCACTACTGAAAAAATAGAGGAAAATGAAAATGTAAACACAGCTGAACATATATTTGATTACTAGTCATGTTGATCAAGGCATGAATAAAAGACAGGAAACAGAGATGAAGTGCAAGGGAATCATCGCAACAGGATTTCAGCTAGTACATATTGCACAGCAGAGAAAAATTATTAAAGACACATAATAGCTACAGAAGAGAGAACAATAGGTATAGTTTTAATTGATAAACTATTATATGGCTCCATCTCATGAAAGAACACGGTATACCAGTTTTCAGGAACGGTCTCGATGAAGACATTGACAGTCATTTGTGGGTGGAGAGTAAAGGCTTACCGACAGCTTACAATTGACCATTGTAGAATTTTAGTCACTTATAGATAAAAATCAAATGAGAGTGATATGGGTTCTCCAGTTACATGTTTACATTTCAAAACTATGGAAAAAATTAATTATGCTGAAAATGAACACAGTTCTGATGTAGAAATATTTTCAAATTATTGAGTTCGTGAAATACATCCTTTCTTTCACACGATGCACAATATTGCACAACGGTGGATCCTGGCTTGTGCTTTTTTTAAGAAGGGTATAGAATCAATATATTTTGTGGTTTCAGTACTATATTCGAGGCCAGCAACATGTTCAAAATATCATATATCATGTTCTTTCCAATATTTTTGGCAAACAAACGGGTAGTTGATACTCAGCATATAGCGGAAATGCTGAGTCGCAGATAGACACAACAAAAAGACAAAAAGACTGTCAGAAAGTGAGCCTTCGGCCAACAAGGCCTCTTTTTTTTTTTTTAAAAAAAAAAAAAAGGGCCACCACGCACGCACGCGCGCGCGCGCGCGCACACACACACACACACACACACACACACACACACACACACACACACACACACACGGGCACACAGCTATTTCTGAAGCAAGCCTCATTGGCTGAATCTCACTTTCTGACAGTCATTTTGGTGTGCCTATTTACGACTCAGCATCTCTACTTTATGGTGAGTAGCAACTATCCTTTTCATAACATTGTTACATTCCATCCTGGATTTTCCATTGTTTGGCAATCAAAAGCTATAAAAACAATTCCATTAACAATATCAAAGCAATTTTTGACTAAGATAATCAGTTAAAAGGCTCTCATGTCAAAATCCACTTTTCTTCTTCTCCATCTCTACTACTTTAGAATTTACACAAGATAAAAGTTGCCTGGAAATGTTCTCCCATAAAAAGAGTATTTGATTTTTGTTGTGTGCTGATTTTTCTTTCTGATCCTGAATAAATCAGTATTATCATTTTCTTTTTATAATATTACTGGTGTTTCTCTTCTCATTGGTGGTAAGTGCATGTTTGTGTTCTGGTAGTTATAAGGGGCAATCAAAATGTTTCTGTTCCGGGGCCGTACAGTCCAGAATTGGTACACCAATCAGGCAAAATTGCTGTGAGTGTTGAGGCAATCATTAAGCCGACACACTAGGTTGAAGATACTCGTTTGGTAAAACACCGTGTCCTGTGGCGTGAAGAAGTTCGTAACTGCCTGCTGCACATTCTCGTCCGACAAGAATTGTCAACCCTTCAAGGCCTATTTTAAGAGACCGAAGGTGTGATAACCACATGGGGAGAGATCAGGACTATAGGGTGGTTGTTCAAGTGTTCCCACTTGAGATGACGTAACTTCTGTGTTGAGACGTTAGCGATATGGGGTCATGCATTATCGTGAAGCTGCAGCACACAGAACTTGGTACACCATTCCACCATGGTGGTTTTCAACAGGCATGTTGCATGATGCAGATTCTTAATTCTCTGATGGAGGTCTACCTGTGTCTGTCTTCTGTTAGCGAACAAAAGAATGACAGCACGTTGGTCTTGTTTGGATGTGTTTGGTAATTATGTCGCCATAGTTCACTTTTCCGCATTTATCGCACACATTTTGGAAAGGCACAAATGGCACACTAATCCCTTGTTTACATGTCGGGGCTTATATACCTGAATTGGACTTGGATTAAGTTGCATATACACTTCAGCAACACTCTCAAACAGAAAATTTTTGTTTGACCCTGATATGTGACATTACAAATGCTACTCAGTGCAGTAATTAATTTAAGACTTAATAATACCAAGTTTTTTACTTTGTGTAAGAGACATGCATTGTCTGATTGAAAGTTTCCAAAAAGGTGTTAATGATAGTTGTATCCACATTTTGCCTTTATGATGGCTTTAACTCTGCTGGGGTCTCTTTCAATAAAGCGTGTGGATGTCTGGAGTAATTACAGCCTGTTCTTTCTTAAGAGTCGAAACCAGAGAAAGTACTGATGTTGGATGCCAGGGTCTGGAGCAAAATCTTCATTCTAACTCATCCCAAAGGTGTTCCATTGAGTTCAGGTCAGGAGTCTGGGCTGGCCAATCCATTTCAGGAATGTTATTGTCCACAACCATTGCCTCACAGATGCTTCTTTATGGCTGGATGTAGTCATGCTGATACGAACAATTATCATCTCTGAACTGTTCGTCTGCTGTATGCATTGCGCAAGGTTGTAAAATGTATTCAAATCCTTCCGCATTGAAAAGTGTATTTGTAAGCAAAATAAAGGACCACAACCTGATAACAAAAAACACCTCCATATCGCAACACAGCATCCTCCGTACATCATTAATTGCACTACACATGATGGCAGGTAATGTTCTCCAGACTCTTGTCAAATCCTTCGATTGGTTTGCCACAGGTTATAGCATGATTCATCACTTGTTTCCAGTCACTCAGAGTCTAGTGGTGTTACTCTTTATGCTATCCTAAGTGTTGCTTTGCACTGACTATAAAAATGTGTGGCTTTTGAGGAGCCGCTTGACCATTGAATCCCCCCCCCCCCCTCGTCCCACAGTCAAAGTACCAACTGAACTGCGGCTATCTCTTTGGAACTTGCATGTTATTATTCCATCCACTAATTTCTCGCAATTTTTTGCAACCACTCTCTGCAATGCTCAATTGTACCTTGTCCGTTAGAACGTAAGGTCTCTCTGGGCTTGGTTTAGCTGTAATTGTTCCTTCATATTTCCACTTCACAATCACGTTGCCAAAACTTGAATAGGGCAGCATTGGAAGGGTTGAACTGTCCCTGTTGGATTTGTTACTCAGGTGACATCCAATGAATAGTACACATTATGCACCACCACCCTTTATACTGGCATTCTATCTTGTGTGACATGTCCTCCTCAATTCCTTTTTTCCCAGGGTTGATTGAATACTTTGGATGAGAAAGTTTGCTTTTCCATACTGAATTTGTTTAGTTATAACAGCAACAATAAATCACATTGTGTTAATTTTGATGTAGCCTGTCTTGTCAGATCCTCAGAATTTATATGCTAAAAAAATAAATGCACAGTTTAAAGTGGGCAAACTTTCTGTTATGTGTAAAATCAAAATAATGCATTAGTCTGATCATGAGAAGTTAATGCCTATTGGTCCCAAATATAATATTGGGAAACCATGCAATTTTAGAGGAATTTTTTTGATGATATGGATGAGGCTACAAGATTGTAAAAATAGTATTCACTGAACAATGATTGTACAAATGATAGAAATGAAGAGTTAAGAGCTATTTTCTCAAATAACTATAATTTATATTTATCAGTAATGTGATCATTGATTTGTATTTCGACAGGTTTCATCCAAATAATGTTCTGGGTATAAGATCATTTGCAGACACATTATGCTGCTCGCCACTTGTTGAAGCTGCAGACAAGTATGTGCAACAGTATTTCAATGATGTTTCTTTGTGTGATGAATTTCTATCGTTATCACAGAATGAACTGATTGATATTGTTAGAAGAGATGAACTACATGTTATTTCAGAGGAACAGGTAAATCATTTTTGCCACGTCTCCTTGTAGTTACGCTTCAATCTTTGTTGTAATTCATGTTTCTGAATTTGTGCTGTTCATGCAACACTTATTATTTTGTTTGTTGTTTCACTCAATATTGTGTGTATGTATAAAGCAGAATCCCAGATTAAAATGTCAGTTTGCACCAACCTGTTTCCACAGGTCTTTGAGGCTGTTATGAGGTGGGTTAAGAGAGATCCTGAAGGCCGCAAGAAAAATTTGCCACAACTTCTTGCCAAAGTTCGTTTACCTCTTTTGCCTCCACACTACTTGGCTGACCGGGTGGCCACAGAAGAATTAATCAGATCGTCTCATGAATGTCGGTATGTGACAGTTTGTTTTAGACTACTCGTTAATGGGGACATTGTATATCCTATGCCACCAATGTTAAATTATCGAATTTTGTGACCCATTATCTTGGAAACTTTCTACGACACTAACTTACAATTTTCCATAATTATTGAATGCACCTTTGTAGATACACTGAACTAGAATTATTACTAACATTGTATTGTGGGGCATGTTATCTTTTTTTTTCCAACACTCAATTTTTTGACAGAATTTTGTAAATAATTGAACATAAAAACAAAACAACTCAGGATATTTTGATTATTCTAGTTCCATATGCATTGAATCTCACACTTGGCAGGCGGTGAAAATTTCATGTCTCTACCATCAGTACTTGTTTAGAAAACGGGTCATTTATTGCAAAAAATGTAGTTCAGAGATATTGAGGTTCAAAACTTTTTTATTACAAATTCTTGTACAGACCTACATTTCTGTGTCTTTTATGCACTAGAATTGCCCTGGCCCATAGTCTGTCTCCTTCAGTGTCACAACAGCCCAGTGCTTGCCTCCTCCTTTTCTTTCTTGCTTCTTTTATCACTTGCTGAGCAGCTAACTCTGCTTCACGTACACAAAGCTAATTCAGTTTCCGCAGTCCCTAAACTGTGTTCTGTCCAAATCTTACCCCTAACTTCTCCAGAACCTTAAATCTTTCATAGTTCCCACCATTAAAAGTTATTACAACATCAGACACTGCTAACTTTAGAGTCATAAGGTGAACAAATACATTTTTAGGCACAAGGCACCACACAACATTATTGAAGGACTCATTCACATTCTGAGTCTTCCTATGTAAACACTTCTTTAGTAGCTCAGGAACTGCCAAATCCCTGTAAATAGGTTTGATTGCTTCCATTACTGCCAAAGGAAGAGAATGTTTATGAGTAAATTGATGCAGGGTGCCACAAAATCCAGTTTGCCTATATTTACACCAAGTGTTTGTTGGAGGTGGACACAAAACATGACATGGCTTTTCATCAGCTGGTATTTGATGAAAGAAAGTGCTCCACACAGCTCTTTTAATCTTCTCTAAATTCTCAGTTATTTTTATGCTTAGTCATTTTATTTACATATAAAAAGCAATAGAAGTTAACTTACTACAAAAATAGGTGATAAGCATACTGCTTTCAGCTAAAACCAGTATCAGAAACAAATGACTGATTTGTTTATTTGTAATGCCAACTTCTGAGATGTAGCAGTAGGCACAAAACAAAGCAGTTCACAGCTTTCTGGAGTGTGTAGTTCCTAAGATATGACTGCTCAACTTTGGCAGTATATGTATAGCCACGAAATTTGACAGTCACACATCAACATTCGAAATATTATTTGAAGGTCTCACAATTGACTGATTTTAATGTATTATATACCGAAATCTTCAGGAAAGTCCAAAGTACATTGTGGAGTAGAAAACAGAAAATGTCAGATTTCAACGAATTTCATGTACAATGTCCCTTAATACTTAAAATTAGGACACTCAAATGGTGAAAATTTTTGTAGGCCTACCTTTGATATTATAGTGCAGTATTGTGAGTGAAATAAAGAGAATGGAGTCCGGAAATGTAACCACTAACTGTTGTGGGGTTTTAAGCAGAAGATAGTTAACTAAACAATAAATGTGACGTGGTTGCTCAGCTTGTGAAATTGGATTCTTCTTCAGAGCACATATATGTACACAATTACAATGCGATTAGTATGATAATGTAGCTGTACATGTCTCTCTCCTTGGTCTACTGCTTATACTGTTACTTGGATCAGGCTTGTAGTTAATCATCATTACCTTCATATAACAATTCTGTCCTAGATTTTCCATTGTGTGATTATGTTCATATGCAATCAATGTGATATGCTGCCTACTCAATTTTTATGCCATTGTGTATTTTAGGAGTAGTTTTTGCTATTACAGTTACTATTAAACTTAATGATGACCAAAAATATACAGACTGGGTGTTGAACAAGTGTTCACTGATGTATATGCACATGGTGTTTGCAGTTGTTGGCCAACATTGTATCAAATAATTATTTTTGCAGAATCTTTGAATTACTGGTAAAGCATGTCTAGTATTTTAGAATGATTCCTGAGGAAAGAGCTGCAGTGATTTATAATAAATTTAGTTATTGTGCTGGAAACTTGAATTCTTAATGTGGATATCTGCTTCATTACTACTTTATCCGTGCAGATATGTTTTATGTAAAGTTAGCTTAACACTCACTGCTTCACTTGCATAGACTGTATGGTCTGCACGGATTGTTCACAAATTGCAAAACCCTCTAAACGTTTCACGCTATTAATGCCATAGAACCATGGTCTTTCCTTAATGTACTTCTGACCATAAAGCAATTCTGGTAGCTGGAGTCCAATGTTTCTGTTAATCATGTCTTTTGGGTACATATGGAGACATTTCTATAGTAAATTTCATGTCCTAACACTCATTTCTTTATATCTAACTCAGGAGTGAAATACCTATTTTCATAGATTTAGATTTAAAATTTTTTAGTATAACAAAATATTTTCGTAAAATTTTTCATCCCCCCATTTCACCACATTAGGGGTTGAATTTCCAAAAACTTCTAACAGAGAAGCGAAATACAGATCTTTGTGGGTGGAGCATTGAAGGTGCTTTTATAATGAAATAATTTCTTAAAACTTTTCATCCCCTGTTTCGTCCCCTTTAGAGGGTGAATTTTCAAAAATACTGTAACACATATTTTTGTTTTTTATTTCCAACCAAGATGTTAAATACCAATTTCCAAATATATAGCTATAAAATGTGTTAGTATTTCTTTAATAATTGTTTATTTTCAAAAAAATTTTGACCCATTAATTTACCCCCTTAATGGCTGAATTTCCATAAATTCTTGAAACACACGTTTTTTATTTCTCACTGGAAGGCCAAGTACCAGTTTTCGTAGTTCTGGCTCCAAAATTGCTTTAATAGCGACATATTTTCGAAAAGTCTTTCATTCCCTATTTCACCCCCCTAGGAGTGGGATTATGAACAGTCCCTTCGTAAATGATAAGATCGACGCCCTTTCTGAATTTCATGTTTCTCCCCATTGAGGTTTGACCAGGCTGATGATGAGTCATTGAATCACTTTGACCATATTCCACCCCCTTTAGGCCTTGAATTTCCAAAAACTGTGAAACCTGTGTTTTTTCATTTCTAACCGAGAAACCAAACACCAGCTTTCAAAGATTTAGCTTTGAAAATGCTTTCACAAAGAAATGTTTTCATAAAACATTTAACTCTCTATTTCACCATGTCAAGGGTTGAATTTCCAAAAAGAGTGAAATAAGTTTTTTTTGTTGTTTCCAACTGAGAAGCCAACTTCCAATTTTCATGGATTTAGATTTAGACATGCTTTCAAATGAAATATTTTTATAAAACATTTCATCCCCTACTTTACCCTCTTAAAGGTTGAATTTCCAAAAATACTGAAACGTATTTTTTTTTTTTTTTATTTGTAACAGAGAAGTCAAATACCAATTTTGCTAGATGTAGTTTTTAAAATATATTATTACTTCTTCCATAATAATTTATTTCCAATAATAACTTTCACCTCTCTTTAACCTCGTAGGCTGAAACACACATTTCTTTATTTATGACCGAGAAGCCAATTACCAATTTTCATAGGTCTAGCTACAAAATTGCTTTAATGATGACGGAATTTCGAAAACTCCCTTATGCAGTAACGCTTACATTATAAGATCAACACCCTCCCTAGATATCAAGTTTCTATACTTAGCAGTTTGGGCTGGGTAGTGATGAGTCAGTCAGTCAGTCAGTCAGTCGGTCAGGTCACTGACTTGTATACACATTATATAGATTTGAGCATCTTTCTATAATTTCTTCATTGTTGAGAACATAAACTCCATTTCAGTTCAGCAAGGAGTATTTAAAGTCGGAAAAGATGTAAAAATGCTATCACGTAATATGGTCTCTTTGCATTCTTATTGATTGTCCATATATCATATGGACTGTTATGACAAGCATGATAAAATATTAACATTCTTTAAGGATGAAGAGCCTTTGCTGCCTCCTGTACTTTCTTAATTATATCACTGCTGGTGCCAAAGATTTTTTGCATCAAGTACAATGTTTCAGGAAGTTGGCCTTATTGTGTACTGTTTTCAACAATGAGAATTACTTATTATAGAGATCTACTTACCAGGAACTAGCAAACCTTGGGAGGAGACTGACTGACTTCCCTGTCTCCCTCCCCCTTCTTTCTTTCATTTGTAAGATAAAGGAACCTTTGATTGGGAAATCTTGAATTTTTTTCACTTTTCATTTTTTAGTATAGCTGGTACTTTGTGGAAAATATTTATTTTTTTCTTTCTTTGTGAAACTGTACTTTTGTTATCATGATAATTTTCTTTATGTATGTAATTAATTACTACTTCATTTGATAGATACTTCTCAAAATGACCTGGGTCAATTGATCTCATTTCATTATTGATAATTATATGCATAATTTAAGTGTACTAACTAGAGTCAAGAAAATTCATAGCGTTTTTTATGTCTGTGTCTATTCTCACTCTTACAGTGATCTTCTGGATGAAGCAAGAGATTATCATCTTATGCCTGAGAGGAGATCTCTTCTGCAAAGTTTTAGAATAAAGCCACGTTGCTGCAACTATGTTATGGGCCACATATTTGCTGTTGGTGGTTTAACAAAAACAGGTAGGTTGACAGGAATGTATAGGGTTTTTGAAAAGTCATCATATCATTGATGTGAAACCTGTGCAGTTGAAAAGCTTACTAAACTGACTTTGAATGCACTAGCTCAAAGTATTGGCAGCTCACAGATTTGAGAGGAGGACCAGAACTTAACAGTAAATGATCCAGTTTAGGAAATGTGTGCGACCTTTGAGTCCCTGTTTTGATTGCCATTAGTATTACAGTTTAAATACTGTGCCTTATCAACATTATCATAGCATTGAAAGTCTCTTCGGGTTTGCTGTCAGATCCTAAAATCAACTTGAGTCAAGTTGATTTTAGGATCCGACAGCAAACCCGAAGAGACTTTCAAGACTTATTACGCCGGGAAAGCCTACATAATCATTATCATAGCATTGTCTGTGCGTGTACAGTATTTTATGTGTAGCTGTACAATCTAGAATTAAGTAACAAATGCATTCTGTTGTAGGGGATTCTCTAAGCACTGTTGAAGTATTTGATCCAATTGTTGGCCGTTGGCAGCTAGCTGAAGCCATGAGTATGTTGCGTAGTAGAGTGGGTGTTGCTGTGATGCGCAACAGGCTTTATGCGTTTGGTGGGTACAATGGCAGTGAACGATTATCCACTGTTGAAGTATTTGATCCGCAGAAACGTGTCTGGAATAAAGTTTCACCAATGCACTGCAGACGAAGGTAAGAGACCATAAACTATTATTTTATGAACCTTCACAGTATGAAAATTGGTTAAAATTTGTTTCTCTGGAAACGCAATTTAAGCAACATAACAATTTATTGCTGGATGCTGTCGAGTTCAATAATGTCGGAGTGATGACTGTAGATAACATGCATGCTCTTGAAATGCAATAAAATCCAGGTTTTTCACTCTCGCATAGGTTACTGTGGCTCCTATACTGCAAGATGTCCAAGATGCTGTTTGTGTTACTACGTTTCACGTGCCCTGATGTTGCATAAAATCCGACACATTTTGTCATGTAGCACAAACTCTAACCAATAGACAGCCCAAGTTGTTCTTTATGTATAACAAAAGGCTACGTGCTTAGACATATGTGAGTGATCATGTGTCCTCCTCTTATGGTTTCTGCTTGAGTGAAGATGGTAAGCATAAGGAATATGACAGTCATATAGCAAAGTTGAAGTACAGAGTGGTCCTTCAGTGGATATAAAACCACACTCCTAAAACAAGCACACAGGTGACTAAACAAATTTAAAATCAGATAGTATGAGGTGACTATATTATTGCAGATAGTTATATTACTGGCAGTCATTTTGGAAGTTGCCGTCTTGGATGGAACTCATAATTTCCTATGGAAAGGGAACCACGTTATGTATCAAAGAAATAAATACTTGAGGTAAACATTGGTGTCTCTTCTTTCATTTTCAGATAATTACACATTTTGTACCGAACAAGGCAAATGCTAGTAATTGCACATAAAGGCTACAGTATGTACTCGATGTGTTGTCCAGTATGTTGTACGGCTATTTATAATTGATTCACTCACTCCTAATAGATTTTCACAAACACATGTAGTGGAATGGGACCATAAGCATCAACAATCTGTAGGTGTCGATGTACAGCTGACAACAATTTTCTGTGCGATGCAGTGAGTACTGGACTCTGGATCGTACTGAATGATGCTATAACACTTGATGATGTTGGTTCATCTGTGGCTGTTTCTGATCGTCCAGCTTTCACTTTGCCTGAAACAGAGCCAGCTTCAGAAACTTTTGAGAGAAGATTGTCTGTCTGTAGCATTGACTGAATTCCTTATGATAAAATGAGTGTTCCTCTCTCCAAATGTCAGGATGATCTCAGTGTGTTAAGCTTGTGTTAATGCTGTCAGCCTTACATCACATGTAAGAAAGAAACATCAGTCATAACTTGAAAAAGAATAAAGCTATGCTCAAACAAAAGACTGTTGTTTTCCTCGTGTAATTCTCTATCTGGTGTACCAAGTCACCCATCTAAAATCGCAGCTTCCGAAATTGCTGCTACTTTGATAATAGAACCTCACATGCTTTGCTGCCTCTCCCATCTTATACTACTTGACTTTAAATTTGTTTATATACCTTTTCCTGTTTTAGAAAGATGGTGTCACACCTACTGACCACCCTGTAGAGCGTAATGGTGAGAGATTAGAAAGCATCTCTTCCTTTATGCAATGATATATCTCTCAAGGAATCTGAAATTAATAGTGAGAGTGAGAAAGTATCTCTTCTTTAAGCAGTTACATGCAGCTGAAAAGTTTATCAAGATGGAGATGGTGATCTTAATTAAGGTCTTATACTCTTTCTATGATTACAAGGATTCATATTTCTTCATAGTTCTCAGCCAACCACGTAACTTGAATATTTTGATCTTTTGTCTGTGGATGACTTCGTTCGTAAAACTATGACTGCATCAAATGTGTACATAGCAGAGATGATGACTGAAATGACAAAACAGTCATGGAAAGATGTTTCACTAAAGAAATGAAGCCATTTCTTGGTGTAATGCTGTATATGGCCCTGAATTTAAAGGTGAATTTGCACCAAAGACTGGCTAGACCAAACTCAGTTCTTCAAAAATGTTTTCTTTTTCTTTGAATTTCCCAGGTGTTTTTGGATGCTGGGTTGGTGATTATAACTAAAGTGTAGCTACTCACAGAATTCCAGCATGGGATGTAGTTATCATATGGTAGCAAAACGTTTTAGATATGCTAATACATTAATGCGGAATACCTTTATGGTGAAAAAAATTAGTTCCAATTTTTACCACCAGATACAAACCTGACACTGTACAGCATCTTATCAATGCCTCAGGTGCTCGTATGAAACCAACTGTGTGTAAGTGGTGGTTAATAATAAAAACAACATTACGCCTTTCTCACTTGTTTGACCTTTTCTGCCCCTGTCCCATTTCTAATCCAGTACATATGGAAAGATTTTTATATGTCTGTCTTGCATTTGCATTGCCAAATTTGCACCTGGTGACCAAAATTGGAATTAATTTTTTTCCAACATAAATCGGGTCCACATTAATGCATTAGAATATCTACCAAGTTTTGCTGTCACACAGTAATTACAGCCCTCACTGGACCTCTGTGGGTAGTTGCACATCAATTATAATCACTTGATACTTTCACCTGTTGCCTATCAAAGTAATATGAGTACCAAAAGCACCAAAGTGGAGTTTGTTAGTAAATGTATTGATAACAAATGGGAAGAACTCCACACACTATGTAGAAATGTCAATGTAAACGAGAGTACAGTGGGTTTCAAAGTGGAATTCACTTTATGTGCAACAACCCAAAAGTATCTATGAAGTGAAATATATATATATAAAAAAAAAATCTCTCTGATTCACAAAACGGTTACTTTTTATCTGACATTCCATATTATGACAAAAGGACAATGGAAAGTTTTATATTTCCTAATTTGCCATTTACATCTAAAATACTGTTTCATTTAGCACAAGCCCTGCAAGCACACACTGTTGATTCAGGCTGTCACATGTACCATGACTGACTCTGTATGAACTTTCTCAGAAATTGTGTAAAATGGAAATGCTTACACCAGGGACAGTTATGGCACATCAAAAGGGTTTTCTAACTGATTTGAAAGAGAAGAAACTTCAACAGCATAAATTAAGTGGCTGTCAAGATTTGCAAATAATGTGTTTATTTTTCCATAACAAGAGCTCAGTGACAATGCCGAGTACATTCTTTGGTTCTCAATCACAGCTGATTTCTGGTTATAGAAACAAACAGCCTGTTCAGTGTGAAAAAATGAACAGTTGTTCTCAAAGTACACGTAGTTTGTAGGAGGAGTGGCCAGAGCTGATCAGTACTGTTGCTATGGATTCGCAAGGTGGTCATATAAATTGTTGGAAAAGCTATGCCTGTAGCTTATAACTGTTACAGTTGTGAACAACTGCCTCCTTTACTTGTTTGGTGAGGAGAGTGGTGAAAAATAATGGCCATGTCTTTTTTATAAGAGAAATCTCATCACTCTACTTGGGGATAATGTTAGGAACAGAAGTTCAAGAATGAGTGGAAGATCGTCATCTTCTGATCCTAAGGAAATTCTGAATGGGAAGATACATTTTGTATTTCCAAATCAAAAGAAATCATTGAAGGATTGTGTGATTTGTTGCAGAAGAAATGTGGGTGTATAAGATTAAGCGAGCACTTCATTTTGGAAATTGCTTCAAGAAGTCCCATGCAGAAAAAAATTAAAAAGAAAAGAACAAACAGTTATTATTACATAAAATTTCATGCGGTTAGCAGAAAAATAGAAGTGGAAAAGATTTTCTTTTACTCATTTCTATAGCCCCCGAAAAGTAATTTGAAAATTATTGTTGGTATCATGGAGGAGAAGTAGTTTTAGCATTGTCTTCATTGATTAGATCTTGCAGGTCTGTATTTTTAATAGATTTTACAAACTATTTAGTTTAATGCTTCTCATGTAGGTTTATGCTTAGAGTCATTGCAAACTGTGATTTTGAACCCCCCCCCCCCCCCCCTCCCTTCTTTTACTGCTGCGCTTTTTTATATCACAAAACTGAAATAAAAATAAACACTTGGTTAAAATGTTTTTACTCATTAATACCCAGATGTTTTCTATGATGTCATTTGCTTCAAAGACTAATAACGACTGTACTTAACAGTATAGCCAGTTCTTCATAGTCCGTGTTCTTGGATGACACCCTGGTACCCAAAAAGAAGATTAGGATCATTTGAGACAGAACACAAGTGTGGATTGGAGGGTAGTGGGTAAGAAATTGGCTACGTCCTTTACAGAGAAACCACCCTGACATTCATCTTAACTGCTCTATGGAAACCATAAAAATTTGATCCTTGGTGAACATAATGGATCATTTGGTAACTGTCTGAAATAAGAGTACCAGTGGCTTAACAATTGTGCCACCTCACTTGGTTGAACATTCTGTACCATGTATCTACTTGTGGTTAAATTATATTCATCCACTTTTGTTAGATGCTGATGGTGGCAGCAAACAAACAGATGATGAATATGACCATTATCGTTTTTGTGATACCCATGTCCAGTTCTGGACAATCATAAACTGTTATTTGTCACTCATTTCACATGTAGTTGACTGAAGAATTCTTTCATATTTTGGCATTTGGGACATATAATTTGTATCATGTCTAACAGCATCCACATCACGTAGACATCGTAATTCTCATGTTAGTTATATTGCCCTTGAAGAACCATATATTTAAATTCATCTTTTATATTTAAGCTTATCTTTCTTTTAGTTTTTTGTAAACAATATATTTTATAATGTGTGAATAGAAATTTAAAAATTACTACTCCTTGTTTTACATACAGTGCTGTTGGTGCAGCTGCATTGAATGACTGCTTATATGTTTGTGGAGGCTATGATGGTGTTACTTCACTGAATACTGTGGAGTGTTATTCCCCAGACAAAGATGAGTGGACGATGGTGCCAAATATGATCAGACATCGCAGCGCTGGCGGTGTAGTTGCATTTGAGGGCTATATATATGCTCTTGGTGGTCATGATGGTCTCTCAATATTTGATTCGGTAAGCTATTATGAATCTGTATCTTTCCCTTTTCCGTTTCAAATTTGGTGTCTCCCTCATCATTCCTGCAGGCTTCTGTTGAGGTATTTCTGTTTATCTCGCATTTTCAGTTGTCGTTATATAAAATACGTATGGAACAATGGCCAGTTTTTATCTTCAGAAAATGCAGTTCATAGTACAGCAAAGAGAAGAACTGAAAGTAAAAAGTAATAATCCTGTCTTTCAGAACAATACATTTCTTACTGAATACAACTGAAATTTATTTGATATAATTAAAAGAAATATGAAACAGTGGAAACTTTAAGATGGAATAACAATAATATGGAATATATAGATTGAAACTTCCTGGCAGATTAAAACTGTGTGCCGGACCGAGACTTGAACTCGGGACCTTTGCCTTTCGCAGGCAAGTGCTCTACCAACTGAGCTACCCAAGCACGACTCACGCCCCGTCCTCACAGCTTTACTTCTGCCAGTACATCGTCTCCTACCTTCCAAACTTTACAGAAGCTCTCCTGCGAACCTTGCAGAAGTAGCACTCCTGAAAGAAAGGATATAGCGGAGACATGGCTTAGCCACAGCCTGGGGGATGTTTCCAGAATGAGATTTTCACTCTGCAGTGGAGTGTGCGCTGATATGAAAGTTTGGAATGTAGAAGATGATGTACTGGCAGAAGTAGAGCTGAGAGGAAGGGTCGTGACTCATGCTTGGGTAGCTCAGTTGGTAGAGCACTTGCCCGCGAAAGGCAAAGGTCCCGAGTTCGAGTCTCGGTCCGGCACACAATTTCAATTTGCCAGGAAGTTTCATATCAGCGCACACTCCGCTGCAGAGTGAAAATCTCATTCTGGAATATATAGATTGCTACTAAGTTCTTCTCCAGAAGCAGAACTTTCACAAATCCATACAACAAAAACTTGCATGCAAATGGCCTTTGTCACCTCGCAGTCAGGCCCAGTCATAGTTAGGCCTCAGCATACAGTGACAGTGGCAATGAATAAAGAAGAATGTTGTCCAAAAGCTGAAAATATTTCTTGTCAGTCTCTCTCTCTCTCTCTCTCTCTCTCTCTCTCTCTCTCTCTCTCTCTCTCTCTCTCTCTTTTATTTTTCTTTTCATTGTGCCTGCTTGTGACTAAGTGCCTCATCTACATGATGAGTAGTATATTGTTGTTAAAAGAAGTATGAGTATTACAATATCACTTCATTTACTCACCAAGTGGCAGCAGAACACACACAAAATTGGCAAGCTTTCGGAGCCAGTGGCTCCTCCTCCATTCAGAAGAGTGGAAGGGGGAGGAAAGAGGGCTGAAGGAAAATGATTGGAGTGGTCTAGAAAAAGGGGTAGATTTCGGGAAAGTTACCCAGAACCGCAGGTCAGGGAAGACTTATCGCATGGGAGGAGAAGGAAAGACTGATTGTCGGGGACTGCATCAGACAGATTTGAAAACCTGAGAGCTTAAAGATGGAAGACAGGGTAATATGCAGACAGAGAGTACTGCTTAATCATCATGCATGAGTTAATAAGAGTGAAAAGCTAACAGCATTGTACGTAACAGAGGTGGGAGGGGGTGGTGAAAAATAGACAGGTACGGCAACAAAAGATATAGAAAACTAAAATGGAGTGAAGCAAAGAGTAGTTACTGTGAAGAAATGCTGAGATGGAGAAATTTACATAAATTAAGGCCAGGTGTGTGGCGAGAACCAAAGACATGTTATAGTGCTAGTTCTTACCTGTGGAGTTGTGAGAAACTGGTGTCTGGGGGGAAGAATCCAGATGGCACATATGACAAAACAGGCACCGAGGCCACAATTATCATGTTGTAAAGCATGCTCTGCAACATGATATTGCGAGTTGCCCGTATACACTGTCTGCCTATGCCCATTAATCCTAATTGATAATCTGGTGATAGTCACGTTAGGCCTTCTGAATCAGCATGACTACCATGTTTAAGCAGTAATCTCTGTTTGCATATTACTCTGTCTTCCACCTTTAAGCTCTCAGGGTTTTGAAGTCTCGTCCGATGTAGTCCCCAACAATCAGTTATTCGTTCTCATCCTGTGTGGTAAGTCTCCGCTGATATGCAGTTCTGGGTGACTTTCCTGAAATCTACCCCTTTTCCTATACCTCTCCAGTCCTTTTCCTTAACCCCTCTTCCTTCCCCTTCAACCCTTCTGCCGGGAGGAAGAGCCACTGACTCTGAAAGCTTGCCAATTGCAATTGTCTTTTACGTATGTGTTCTGCTGCTGCTTGGTGAGTAGAATTTTATCTATCTATTTAAATTATTTTGTCAATAAGTGATTGTTTTTATTGTAATGTCACTTTATTGTATGTTATGAACTTCCACTTCAATTAAATTCTGGCTTGAACACTAATAATGAAATAGTTTATTATCCTGCTTTGAAAGTATGTAATACATATTCATTGCCTTTTAGAATATTCTAAGTATGTAAACTAAAAGAAGCATTTGTGAAGTTTCATTTTTCCTTGTGTGTTTTACATATATCTGTTTCTTAATTACTAGTTTAAATGCTTAATTATGTGCTTTGGAATATGAAATTGAGTGAAATTGGTTCATCATTGTCAGTATGGACACATTTCATCATCATCAGCCATTTGACATTCCTCCTGCAATCCTTTTGATGCCTCGTGGTTTTCATCTGTATCCACATTACTCCTACATTTTCCTCTTAATATGATCTACCCATCTATCATTTGGTGATTATCTCAGTTCTCTCTTATCCATGGGAATGCAGCGAAGATCCTTCTTCGTCTGTCTACCACCTGTTTGTATGGCTGGATGACCTGCCATCTCCATTATGATTCTGAATTACATCTTCTTCTCAAGTCTATCCTTTGATTTGTTTGTCTGTTTTCTTGTCTCTGCTACTAATTCTTGATCACCTTCTCTCTGTTCCTCACTGAAAAACCCTCAGTCTTGCAATGGTTTTGGCATTGAAAATTAGTGTGTTATGGCGGTATGTCAAAAGTGGCAATATTTACTCTTTTGAAAACTCTATTTAGTTTCTCAAAAGCCCTCCAGGTTATTTTTACTCTCCTGTTTATTTTATATCATCATGAAAATAAATAGAAACATTGGGCCTATTCATACATTAGTATTGGTCAATTCAAAATAAGTTATCCCAAATTCTGAATCAGCTGAAAACAAGAAATCTTTGAAAACTAACTATAGGCATTGAATGTGTAAATTTGGAAACTTCAGTTAATAACTATTCAGAAACAACTGTGTTCCATCATTTTTGTGGATATGGACCTGGGGCACCACTATATCTTCATCCAGTATTTTGGCTGAGAACCTTTCATTCATGTCAAGGTGGTTTGTCTAAAGGTCCCTACAGACAGCACAGTTTATGAAAACTGATATTATTGTGCTGACATCAGATTGATTGCCCAGAAGTTATTTTTTCATCATTAGTGTATTGTTTCTTAGCCTCAAATCAAACAATGGAAAATCCGGGCTGGACTGTTACAACATTATGAGAAGGAAGGTTGCTACTCACCGTATAGCGGAGATGCTGTGTTGCAGATAGGCACAACAAAAAGATTTCACAATTAAAGCTTTCAGCCATTGGCCTTGGTAAACAAAACACACACACACACACACACACACACACACACACACACACACACACACACACACACTCACTCTCTCTCTCTCTCTCTCTCTCTCTCTCTCTCTCTCTCTCTCTCTCTCTCACGCATATGCAACTCGCACACACGACTGCAGTCTCAGGTAACTGACACCGTGTGTGTGTGTGTGTGTGTGTGTGTGTGTGTGTATCTTTTTTTATTGTTGATGAAGGCCAATGGCCAAAAGCTTTAATTCTGAAAGCTGTTTTGTTGTGCCTATCTGCGACTCAGCATCTCCACTGTATGGCAACTTTCCTTCTCATAATATTGTTCCTTAGTCTTACATGCTTGAATTAAAACAGGTTACGATAATACGCTTTAGTTTTTGTTAGCTACATTGATGATGAGATATATCATCTTTGTCATTAGGCTGAACATGTCAGAAATTTATTAAAAGTGTTAAATTCTTTCATTGCACCAGTGTGAACTAATTTCATATGATACCTGTGTTATTTCACATACAAATTTTTCTTGCGTTTATGCCTTGAAGTGAGTTTTAGGTAGATTGGGAAGTAAGTTCTCACTTTTTTATGATTCTTTTTGTATGAAGGTGCAATGTTTCCTCCCCCTCTCCTCCCCCTTCTTCCCTCCAGTGTCTCTAAACTTGCTGTAAGATCCATTTTTCAGTCAATATTCTACAGAGTTTTTAGCTTCATTTTGTGCCTGTTATGATACAGAGGATTGACCTGTTCCCAAAGGCTATTCCTGTTCATTGACTTATTTAAGCAAAATGAGAGGAACTATAAAAGTTTGCAAAATATCCACGTGACAAGAACGTGTCAACTAGTGGCTCATGCAGTAGTGGGTAGGAGGAAGCAAAAGGCAAAGCTGTTTACCTGCCCTTGCCTCACTGCACATAGGCATTCTTTTGAGGCACTGGCACTATGTGTGCAAAGACCAACAGAGAGAAGTGGCGAGAAGTTGGGCCAATAGACTTTGTCAAGAGGTCCAACCATCCTGACCATCTGCTATCAGAACCCCCAATTATTTTGTCAGTTGACAAGTTTATGCATGGCACAGCAATGGGACCTGACACCTTTGTATATCGTCTGGGCTCCGAGTTCATACGTGGATCATTCCAGCAACTGGCAGAGAATGGTGAGAATACCAGCCTTGTTCATGGAGTTTCATTGAGGCTCACAAACTGTGTTATAGTCCCCAGGGAAGATCGTAGTCCCCTTATAGAGAACTGAGTGGAGGGCTTGAATCAGAAACTGCGAAGGTTCTCTGACAAGCCAGGCAGCGACTTACTGGACTTGCACCATAGGGTTGCGAATTGTAGTGCCTCGGTAAATGGGTCAGATGTGCACTGAACATCAGAGGCTGCTACACAGGTAGCTGACTATAAATGGGGTGCCCACCAGGATTTTTTAGATTAGGTGACTCTCCATGCTGTCCAGATAATGGTAGCTGTAGGAGACTGGAAGTATCAGTGTAAGTCCCATAGAAAAGCCCCCTATGGGCGAGGGTATTAAAATCCTAGTGGTTATCTGTTGAGACATTCGCAACAAAGTGCCAGAGTTTGAAGTGCTCCTAAAAAGCAGTGAAACTCGCATAATATTACATACAGAAAGCTGGTTAAAAACCAAAGTTAACAGCAGTGAGTTTTTCGGGAAAATTTATCTGTGTATTGAAAGGATAAACAAGTGGGAAATGGAGGTGGTATATTTGTCACAGTAAACAAGACATTCAGATACACTGGGATAGAAATTGAAGCTGCGTAGAAGATTGGTTCGGACAAGATTTATAGAAACCTCCAGTTCACTAGTACGTAAGTTTCCCAGTCATACTATATTCATAAGAGGAGACTTTAATAGTCCAGCAGTCAATCAGGATAGTTACCAGTTTTGTTGATGGTGGACACGACAAGGCAACCTTATGAAACATTACTAAATGCCTTCTCTGAAAACTACGTATAATAGTTAGTTCAGAACTCCACTCACGATGGGAATATATTAGATCTAATTGCAGCAAATTGGTGTGACCTCTATGAGGATGTTGACATCAAAACTGGTTTTAGTGACCATTAGGCAATTGTAGCAACAATATTTACCAGAGGGCAAGTGGCATCTAAAACAAGTAGAGAGATTTATATGTTCAGTAAACAAGATAAAAGAAGCAGTAATGTTACATTTCAGCGACGAACAAAGAAACAGACTACTACATAATAAGTGTAAAACACAGCAAAGGGGTACAGATAAAGAAATGTTGAATGAAATGCATTTGACAGTCAAAAGAGCAATGCGTGAAGCCTTCAGTGACTACTGTAGCAGAATATTGTTGAAAGATCTTTCACAAAACCCAGTTCTTATTGTATGTAAAGACTGCCAGTTAAAAAGTTAGTTTTCAGTGACTCTTGGATGAGACATGAACTGGAATTTAGGGTAGGAAAACAAAAAAAAATAAGTGCTTAACTCCTTTTTCAAATATCCCTTTACAAAGGAAAACGTAGAAGTGTTATGACAATTTGAATCTTGTACCACGGAAAAAAATTTGTTGAATAGATATTAATGTCAGTACCATTGAGAGACAGCTGAGATCATTAAAATTGAACACAGCTTCAGGGCCCGATGGAATCCCTATCAGATTCTATACTGAATGTGTAGCTTAATTAACCCCTCTTTTAACTATAAGGGGCAGTCAAATGAAAATGAGGCAGACAGGAAAAATAAATAAATAAGTATATTGTTTATTATTTCAAAAGTAATCACCGTAACTGTCAATACATATATCCCACTTGAGACAAGTCAGTGCCTTCGGGGAAAACTGGTTGTGCTTACCTGCGCAACAATGATTGTATCCAGGTGTGTGCCTCTTCATCCGAAGCAGATTGATGGCCAGTAATGACTTTCTTCATGGCTCCAGAAACATGGAAGTCACATGGGGAGAGATTGGAGTTTTAGGAAATATGTGTAAGGGCTTGCCAATGAAACTTCTGCAGTGTAGTCCAAAAAACCTTCCCCTCAGGGACTCATAATTCATTTGCTGATGACAGACTTGGTGACCCTAGGGTTCCTGAGCTGGGGACTGGTAAGTGCCATCAGCTCGCTCTCTCCATAATCTCTGGGCATGATTTAGTGATCACCGTGCGGCGCCGCAGTGGAATGCTGTGTATTTTAGAGAATGGGGGTCTTGGCTTTACCACCTGGACCGTGAGGAAGGTGCAAACCTCTATTTAAAAAAAAAAAAAAAAAAAAAAAAAACTCAAAATGTGCTACGTGCTGATGGGGTGAACGGCTGTTGAGGTAAAACAGTCTCTAGTGGGCAACCTCTGGGGCACCTGTCGTCTCTCAGGTTTGCTCAGGCATGCAGGGCTCTGACTGGGTCAGTGGTTGTTTCCCTAGCATCTCGTGGGATCCCTCTGTAACGGTTTCATTGAACTACTACTGATGGGTCAGGTGTACCGTCAGGTCGTAACTACACCCACTCATCAAAGAGAGCTTGTTTGGCCAGTCCTCCTGAAAAGAAATCTTAGAATAATAGTAACAGCATTAGTGTGCCATGACACTTTCATTGTAATCAAGCAAACAGAGGGAACATTTGAGAAGATACTCCTTTCTTTATTCACAAGGCATTGGAAGATATTTCTGGGCCTCTGAATAAAAAGTGTCAGATGACTTCATAATGAGCCATATCTAATTGAAACTGCTAATTCAGTCAAAATAGCTAAGGTCTTGGGATATAAAGCCTTACCCGACTATCCAGTCAAGTCTGAGTTGCATAACACCCTTAACTTTAGTAAGGGTGTGGTTACCTGCTCCAATCTAATGGAGATGGACCCCGCGGAGTCCATAAAGAATGAATGGGTGTTACGGAAAAGCAGAACTATATGAGGAGAGTCAATGGTAAATTGGAAAAGTCGGCAGCATTTATTCTAATGTTTAGTACCCTGGAATTACCTGAACATATCTTTGCAGGTTATATCTGTCTTAAGGTTCACCTGTTTGTCCATAACTCAGTGTGATGCTACAGATGTCAAAGATTTGGCCATACCACTATGGGATTTAATGGTAGGGCTACGTGTGGCAATTGTGGAGGCTCAGCTCCTGAATCAGGAAATCCTTGTAAACTTCCTCCGGAATGTGTAAACCACTCTGGGGATAACCCAGTGTGGAGCAGAAAGTGTGAGGTGTACACTGAGGAAAGGAAAATTCAGGAGTTGAAAGTCAAGAGATGCATACCCTAAGTTGAAGCTAAAAAAGCTTTCAAAGCTATGCAACTGCCGGTTTTTGCAACTTCTCTTGCAACAGCCCTCAAGACATCAATTGCTAAGTGTGAGCCTCCACACAAACTCCCAGATCACAGATTCAAGTACGAGCACATGCACTTGTCAGTGTATCTGTGGGGGAACACTACGCTTAAAGCTGAAGCCATTCAGAAGCTGTCAGCAGTGGGCTTACCACCTAAGCCACATGCTACTACTCACCATCTGAAGTCAACTAAGCTGTCCCCGCAACCCAGACAACCACCTCCTCCCATCAGTAAAGAGAAACGTCATTCGAACAGTAGTTCCAAGTCCAAGAAAGCGGTAGTTAATCCTTCGGATTGGATAGCTCTCTTACTCTCTGATGGGGACTATGCTCTTGAGGGTATAGTCTTACAATCGGAGGAATCGAAGAGAAGGGAACCGGCTAATGTTCCCACTGACGTCCCCGGTAAATCACCACCTCCAAGGGTAGAAATAAAAGAGCAAGCATTGCTAAACAATGGCTTCCACAGGGTATTCTGTGTTACAGTGGAATTTGAATGGACATCGCTCACATTTGGAAGGAGAAACCATTCTGCATCTGCTTACAAGAAACACATTTTAAAGTCACCGACACATATGCATTATGAGGTTACCACCCATACAGGAAGGACGAAACTACTGGAGACAAGGCTAAAGATGGAGTGGCTGTTTTCGTTGATGACAGATGCCACTCTCCTCCTGTCCCTCTTACCATGACCATGCAAGCAATTGGCATGAAAGTTCTCATGCCATTTAATATCACAGTGTATTCTTTGTACATTCCCCCTAATGATGCTTTGGATGCAGACACACTGGCAAAAGTCTTCTGCGTACTCCCACTCCCATTCCTCCTTGTGGGGGACTTCAATGCACACAATGTGCTGTGGGGCTCAGCGACCATTTGCTCCAAGGGTCAGCTGATTGAGTGACTCGACCATTCTGAGAATATCTACCTTCTGAACGCAGGTCAGCTGATGCACTTCTCCACAGCTACGGGGTCTTTTTCAGCCATTGACCTTTGTTTTTGTTCTCCAGCTATTGCAGACTCAGTACAGTGGGAAGTAGCTAGAGATTTACCTTCTAGTGATCACTTCCCAGTGCGAATCCGTCTGCCAACTAGGAAGGTGGCAGACAGGAGACCACGCTGATGGATGGTACAAATGGGAAATTGGTTACAGTACAATTGACAGGCCATTTTTAAACAAAAGGATTGTGCACAGGAGACGGTGGCCCATATCACTTGTCACATCCAATGGGCTGCCACAGAGTCCATCTGCCAGTCTAGTAAACACCTTGGTGCACAAGCCCTCAGGGACTCAGCATTGATTTGCTGGATATGGGCTTGGTGACCCCAGGGTTCCTGAGCTGGGGACTGGTAAGCACTGCCAATCCCCTCTCAGCATGAGCTCTGGGTATGCTTCAGCGACCACCACACAGCGTGGTGGTGGAATGTGTGTCTCAGGGTGTGGGTATCTTGGCTTGATCACCTGGATCGCAAGGACAAGATAAACCTCTATAAAAAAAACCTCAATCTCAAGGTGTGCTGCACGTTGATGGGATGCATGGCTGTGAGGTGGAACAGTTGTTAGCGAGCAACCTCTGGGGAACCTGCCGTACCTCAGTTGTATATGGCTTACTCAGGCATGTGGGGCTCTGAGTGGACCCTTACTTTGCTAGCTGCTTGTGAGACTGAGATGGAACCCTCGAAATCATCATCTTCTCCTTCCAGCGGGAAGGGTGTACCACCTTGGAGTACTCACAGCCATTCATCCAAAAGAATGAGAGAGGCTAGTCCTCTTCATAATAAGAATACTTTGGACTGCAGTAACAGGGTTCATAGAGTTGTAAATAACTGTGTGTTTCTGGTGATGAAGAGGAAAGAGGGGACATTTGAAAAAGTGTCCCCCTTTTATATCCATAAGGGTTTGGAAACCTTGCTGGAACATTAAAATATGTAAAACAATTGCATAATGGCTCATTGTTGGTCAAAACTAACAGGTCAAAGCAGGTAGATCATCTTAAGAAATTGCAGAAACTGGGTGTTTTGATTTGATTTTGACAGGGAACCTAAAACATCTTAGGTCTAATCCGCCACTGCCCGCACAAAAACCGAGTTTATTGAGCAGCATCACTCCCTGTATATCTAGTAAAACCAACCAATGTCCATAAATAGTGCAAGGAGTCCCTTTACCAGTTTTTTGTTAGACACAATTTCTTCAGGTCCTTGTCTCGAAGATTCTGTATCTTTTGCTCTCCAATGCCATGTGTCCGAATATTTGGTGTGATGCACTTTCTTCACCCTCATCACAATTCCTACATTGAGGGTCATATTCCATTATACTCATTGTGTGTAGGTATTCTTTGAAAGTCCCATGGCTGGTCATCAGATCAGTCATGAGTTTGATCTCTTTCCTGTTCAATCCCAGGATTACAGAGCTTCTTTTCAAGCATGTCTTGGGCATCATTACCTTACCATGTTTTTGTTATGGTCCTTGGTCCAATATTCTACATGCTGTTTCCTGAGCCAGTTCCGTACTTCTGGTTTGATAATAGCCTTGGTGATTGTCAGGACAAGCTCCGGTCCAGTAAATGGAGTCGTTGCCCCCATCCTGGCAAATCTGTCGGCTTGTTCATTGTCACAGATCCCCGAGTGGCCAGGGACCCACACTAGGTTTGCCCTAGTGCTTCCCCCTAGCTCCACCAGAGCCCTGTGGCATTCTGCAACATTCTTAGATCTCTTTGCAGGAGCTGCCAGTGATTTCAGGGCTGCCTGGCTGTCTCAATAGGTTCAGATGTTATGGTCCTTGTAGCACCTACACATATTCTCCTCCACACATGCTCTGTTTGTGGTAATTTCAGTTTGGAATACCGAGCCTTGGTCTGATTTCGAGCCATTGGTGAACCAAACAGTGTCCCCCATACGGTGTCGAACTGTTTTTCCCACTGCTCCCTGCTTCCAATTATTATATATTGTAAGGCTTGTTGAAGCAGTTGGGAGTTATTATATAATTGGCCGGCATTTCCCCAGCCATTCCTATATTTACCTCACTCACTGTCTTTGTGTGTGATTCTGGATATCCCGAAGAGATCCAGTTTTAATTCTGTATGACCCAGCTGCTGCCTTCATCTTGACCCAGAGGTGTAGTGGAGGCACGTCCAGCATAGCATCAATCCCAGCGTTTGGTGTGCTGCTAATTCCACCTGTTATGGCTAAGGAGGCCAGTCTCTGCACCTTAGCAAGCTCCTTAGCTGCAACCCGCTGTTCTACCTTCGTCCAACACACTACAGCCCCATAGGAAATCCTACGTGTAACCACTGTGGTGTATATCCAGTGCGTATCCTCCTTGTGCCATATTTCTAACTGTGTCTGACAAGGTCATGTGCGTATCCTTTTCAGAAGCATTGTCTGGAATTTAGTTCCTCAATAAGTTCGTTCACCACTAGATTCACAATAAAGGCGACAGAACTACTCCTTGTAGGCAACCTTTAGTGGTGTTAATGGTAGCCTCTACCTTCCTTCCACTAAGTATGCCCTGGTCCACCTACATATAGTGGTCCCTATCATGTACCTCTGCTGCCCTTACCATGGAATTGAAAGTCGTGTTACTGAAGGCCTGCTCGGTATTCAGGAAGATGCAGAGGGCTATTTCTTGGAAATGAAGTGCTTTCTCCACCCTCCCAATAAGTTGACGGAGAGCTGCCTCACATGATTTACCTGGTTGATATGCATGTTAGTTTGAATGTAGAGGGGCCCTAATTAGCCTCCTCTCCCCAACGTATACATTAACCAGTTTGTCCAATGTTTTTAGAATGGAGGAGGACAGACTGATTGGTCTCATATCCTTGGCCTTGGTATGATCAATTCTCCCTGGCTTTGGAATGAAGACAACCTTCACTGCCCTCCAAGCATTGGGAATGATTCCTACTGCTAGGATAACCTTGAATAACCTGCATTAGACTCTTATGAGATTCTCTCCTGCCTGTTGCAGGAGAGCTGGATAGAGTCCATCTGGGCCAGTTGATTTGAACGGTTGGAATGTTCCCACCATCCATTGGCTTTTATTGAAGTCCACACACTCCTTGACCGACTCCCAATTCTCTCTTCAAGTGCCTGAGAACCATTCTGTCTCCAGGATCACATTCTGGTCTGTGTTGTCTGGTAGAGAGTATTGGTAAAAGTGAGTTTTGAGGAGCAGTTCCAGCATCTCATGTGCTGTCTTTGTATTTATCCCATCCTTCTTCCTCAACGTGCCTCCTAGATTGGTTGATACTCCAGTGAGGATTGTGTGAAATCTGGCTTGAGCAGCACTTCCTCACAGAATGCCTTCCAGGATGCCTCTTTTGCGTGTGTGATTGCAAGGTTGTAGTTGACAAGGGCCTCACAATATTTTGCCCATTGTCCTTTATGTCTCGTGAGGTTAAACAGTCTTCATACCTGTTTTCTTTGTGTTTTCAAGTTATTATTCCTCCTGTTTGTGCACTTCTTGGTGATTGTGCAGTTGTCCTGATATAAGGTCTCTATGGCAGAGATAACAGCCTCTGCTACTTTCTCAAACTCTACTGGATTCCTTATCGAGGTTTTAATTTCCGATAAGCCCAAGTCAAGGCCCCTCCTATATGTCTCCCAGTTTGTTTTCCTGGGATTCCTATAGGTCATGGTCTGTCTTATTCCTATTTCAACCTTGAATTTGATGTACATGTGGTCTAATGAGAATGGCTCTAATGCCACGTGCCATTGTTTGACATAGCTGCCCATTGTCATTGAACCAAAGGTTATGTCAGTTACAACTTCCCTTCTGCTATTCCTGAATGTAAGTTCATTGCCCCTATTCAGGACTTCCAAGTTGTTAGCTAAAAGAAATTGAAGAACATACTCACCTCTACTGTTGATGTCCTTGCTGCTCCACACTGGGTTGTGTGCATTGGCGTCACATCCCATCAACAGTTGGTCACCTTGCCGATGGCAAGCTTCTACCAGTCTCCTTACCTCCAAGGAGGAGGAAAGCTGTCTTCGTAAGGAAGTTATGCTGAGGTCAAATCAATTTCCCTCACGATATCTTCCTCACATTGCTGAATTCTAATGTTCACTAGGTCTCTGGAGCAGAAATCCATCATTGGCATAAAAGAAATTCCATTTCTTACATAGATGCGTGTTCTGAAGTTTCTAGATTTCTAGTGTAAATCAGCTTACCTCTAGTGCCACAGAGGCCCAATACTCCCAATTATATAATTAGGGTTCTTGTATCAGGGCCACGTCCACTTCCTGCCTCCCCAGGCAGTGTCTCAGGGCAGCAGAGGCCCCTTTACTGTGCTGCAGATTAATCTGCAGCACCTCCAGTCTCCGTCTTTCTGTCATCATTGCCTTTGAGGTCTTTGATAACCCTGACAGTGACTGCGACAACTGTAGAAACAATATCAGGTCTTGCTCTTGCATCGCTTTCAGTGACTTCTCTCTGACCTCCACCACCAGGGTTTGTCCTACTGGTACAACCTTCTGGTTGATCACTCTCCAGTCTTCTGTTGAGATGTTTGGGTTCTGGGCCCCTATTTTCTCAAACAGAGTCTGAGGGGAGACATAATTAAGGATCCATATTGGTACCTTTGTGTCTTAAGAAGCTCCGCTGCCATCTTGACCAGCAGCTTCACATCTTTCCACGAGGATATCATCGGCACCTTGTCCTTAAGCCATTCCACCGTGTGCACCCCTCCCCGTCACAGACAAAAATGAGGGCACCACAATCTGGATAGACCCTCCTGAAGTTGGGTCCTGGACCAGTGTCCCCCCTCAATCTTTCCAGAGGGCCATCTGTACATGTTCCTCCTGCTGCGAGATGATGGCTACTAGTGGACAGCCTTCCTGGATAACTGCCATCTTAAAAACTGAGACTGCAGTACTATAGGTCTGTTTCCCTATTTCTTGCCATGGTTTTTCCTGGGCTCGCTTATTCAGGGAGGAGGGAGTCTTAGATTCCTACCTTATCCTCTTGCTGCCTGTCTTCGACACGTTGTGGGGGGTCTGCATATTGCCTTCAACCTGAGACAGTTTTTTCTTGGCGGTCTTAGGTTCAAGCCCCCTTTAATTCCCTCCACTTGTCTTTAGGTAGCCATTCTTTGCCTTCCATTTTTCTCTGTTCCCTGAGTAGTTTCCTCCTCTGGGCCCCAGACAAGGCTTTAATCTTGATCTGGTCCAACTTCTCAGTTACAGTTCCCACTTCTGGCTGAGGTGCAGACCCTGATTCAGTAGTGGGAATGCTTTCCATCGGCCCTGACCCCAATGTTTAGGTGTCTGAGGTCTCAGTTTGCCCCTCAGTTTGTTTTAATTTATTTTCTTTAGTTGTGTCCATATTGGTCCCACAAGATTTGGGGATCTACACAGTCCACACCACAAATACTGCGCACGTTGTAAGGCTACTTACTCAGGGAGGTAGCCCGGTATCCCTGAGGCTCAGTTTGTGAGACATCTTCCCATGTGCCACGCACCCCTCAGCATGGATCGTACCACACCTTGGGTTGGGAAACGGTATTGGGTAAGGTCAGAGTTGGTAGGGAAGATGGCATGTTGTGGGACACTCTTAGTCTGATCCATCAGCTGTGGCCTTTCTGGCAGTTGGTCCTCTACCTTCGGTATAGCCCTCAGCTTCACGCAGATACGCAAGCCTCTCCACCCGCACAGACAGTGCTTCGTCAAGGTGATGTCCCCTCAGAGAGGAGAAACTGGGTGACAATGACATCATCGTTGAGATGCACACCTCTCTCAATTCCAGTAAGGGTGTTGTCACATGCTGAGATATCATGGACATGGACATAGCAGAACTGAAGCAAGAATGGGCATCCCAGGGAATAGCCAATGTGGAGCAACGAACGTTCAGAAATAATGGAGCAACTGAAAGACTGTCACTTTCATTGTCACATTCAATTCTCTGACACTGCCTGAAGATCTTATTGCGGGATCCCTTCGACTTAATTTTCGGCCTTACATTCCAAACCCTATATGGAGCTATAAATGCCAGCATTTCGGCCATACAACCATGAGTTGTGGAGGTGAAGCCATCTGCGGGAACTGCGGAAAAGCCACTCATGACACTGGGACTGACTGCCTGTCTCCGGCGGTCTGCAACAACTGCTCTGGGAACCATCCAATCTGGAACCGAGACTGCCTTGGTTTTGCTGAAGAACGCAAAATACACGAAATAAAAGTTACCAAGCAGATCCCCTATTCCAAAGCCAAAAAAGAATCTAAGGAGACAAAATCCTGTCTTTGCCACCTCATATTCTTCTGTGGTGCAAAAACCTATTCCCAAGGCAGACACTGTGACACAGACAGTGCCTAGTGTGCTTGTATCCACCACAAGCACCTGCACTTGCACGTGTACATGTAAGGGAAAAAGAGTAAGGACAAAGCAATCCAGGCAGCTGCACCAGGAAAGACTAACAACAGTTCCGTAGTGAGCATTCAGAAGGTACAAGAAAAGCAGAGTGCCTCTCAATGCCCCCTTTCCCTTCCATCCTCAAAGGTACTGGGTGCAGGAAAAGGCTCACGACATTCGGGTCAAAGCTCTACCGAGTACCGTCAGACATCATTCTTTACCTTGTGATTGATGAGGAGGATATCATGGAGTTAGATGCCTTGGATACAGGCAGTCCCTCCCATCCCCCTTGCTCATCAAGTGCTTCACCTCCCCAGTGCAAAGAAGGAGTAAATTAAAACTGCACCAATGACATGGCTTCCATACTACAGTGGAACATAAATAGATTCAGGACTCATGTGGAGGAACTGAAACTCCTAGCACAAGCATACCCTTTGTGCTTTTGCTTGCAAGAAACACATTTTAAAGATACAGGTGTCCCTGTGCTGCAGGGATATATGCTATACTGCAAGGATGACCTATCGGGAAAGGGCCAAAGGAGCTGTCACAGTGTTTGTCACTAATGCACACCAATTCTCTGTTCTCCTCTTGGCTATTGACCTGCAAGCAGTTGCAGTTCAAATTCATAAGTGTCAAAGAATCACTGTTTGCTCACTGTATTTACCTCCACAAGATGCAGTAGACTCTGAGGCTCTCATGGATCTTATCGCACAACTCCCGTGACCATTCCTCCTCCAGGGAGACTTCAATGCCCATCATGTCCTGTGGTGCTCGGCTCGACCAACACTTGCCCTTGGGGTTAGGTTTTGGAGGGCCTCATGATGTCTCACAAGCTGTACATCCTCAACACGGGTATTCACACACATTTCTCCACTGCTACTGGGTCATTCTTAGCCATCGACCTCTCTTTTTGTTCTCCCACCTTCACTGACTGTTCAGTGGGAGGTCATTGATGACCTTCATTCCAGTGATCATTTCCCAATCTGCCTTCATCTACTAAATGGCTCACCACCTGAAGTTAAGCCACCAAAATGGATGGATGGTCAGCAGGGCTAACTGGATGCGTTTCAGCCAGCTGGCTGTGTTCAAACACTGCGACAGCATCCAAGGGTGGCTGAACCACATCACATGAGTGATCTGTCGTGCCGCTGACCTCTCCATCCCACAGTCCTCAGATCATCTTAGGAGGCAACCAGTACCTTGGTGGACAGATGAGTGCCGTTCCACGACCCGGGGAGAGGTGTGTGGCTCTTCAAGGCTTTAAATATCAACTGACAGCAGTCAATCTTAGGGCCTTTCAAGTCACGAGGGCCAAGGCTTGACGCATCATTAGGGAGAGTAAGAAAGGTCATGGCAAGCGTTCCTGGACTCCGTCAATCGTTCCTCTTCTTCTATAATAGTATGGGAAGCCATCCGGAGGATTTGCAGTAAATGCAGCTGTTTACTGATAGTAGCAGTGCTGAAACGCAGGTGCCACGAAACAACACCTAGGGACATTGCTCAGACATTGGCCGAATATTTTGCACAAATTACTGCCAATGGAAGCCAGGCTCCGGTGTTTCGTCGCTATTGTACGACTGTAGAGAGGAAAAAGTTGGACTTCAGGTCCAACAGTTCTGAGGCCTACAACTCCCCCTTTCTCCATGTGGGAGCTTGAATCAGCACTGAATGAGATTCGTGACACTGCACCCAGTCATGACTAAATCCGGTAGTGCATGCTTCGACATTTGCCAGCATGCATCAAAGGAAATCCTCCTCGAATGTTTTAATCTAATATGGCAGACAGGCAACTTCCCCAACTCACAAAGGGAGGCAGTTCTGATCCCTCTCCTCAAATCTGGGAAGAACTGCACCTGTCCCAGTAGTTATCAGAGTATTGCCTTATAAGCTGTGTAGGAAAGACCCTGGAGCGAATGGTTAACCATCGTTTGGTCTGGTTGTTAGAGACCAGGCAACTCCTTAGCCACTGTCACTGTGGATTCCGAAGATTTCGGTCTACTGTCAACAATCTGATCCTCCTAGAGGCTTTCCTCCACAGGCGTCACTGTATCAGCATATTCTTTGATAAAAGTACGGCATACAATACTACTTGGAGACACTATATTCTGGCACAACTGCATCAATTTGGCTTTCGTGGCCACCTCCCCTTCTTCATACAGTCTTTCCTGTCTCAGTGGTTTTTAGGTCCCTAGTTGGTGACATGCTGTCTGATCGATTTGAGCAGGAGAATGGTGTTCCTCAGGGCAGTGTTTTAAGTGTTACCCTCTTTACCATAGCCATCAATAATATCACGTCTACAATAAGGAGTCCTGTACAGTGCTCCTTATTTGTAGACGCTTTTGCTGTTTTCTATTCCTCCTCCAGTGTTGCAATAGCAAGTTGTCAGTTGCAACTTCCAGTGTGGGCTGTGAAGATAGGTTTCAAGCTGTGTGTAGATAAGTGGATGGGTGTTCATTTTAATCATTCTTGTCATCTTTTTAATTTGCCTGCCTTGAATATGGGTTACACATCCTACATTTTAGAGACACAGTGTGCTTTCTGGGCCTCATTTTTGACTCCCGATTGTCGTGGTTACCACACCTGCGAGACCTGTAAGCCAGAACCCTGAAGGCAATGAACATCATCAAGTGCGTTAGCCACAGGTTTTTGGGAGTAGACATGACACATCTTCAGTTTTATCAGGCTTTATGCATTCATGGGGTTGCATGATGTATGGGTCAGTTAGGCTCTCATACTTGCGGATCATTGATGCTGTCCATCATGAGGGGATTCAGCTGGCCACAGGGGCTTATTGGACCAGTCCCATACCTAGCATCCGTGCTGAGGCAGGAGAACTGCCACTTACCATCCAGCGCGAGCTCCTCATTGGTCATGTGTGGAAGTTTCTTGCAGCTCCAACTTCACCCGCACACCATACTGTTGTTCGCCCACCTCTGGAACGTTTTTTTCCCAACTGTCCACGAGCCACAATGTCATTTGTGATCCGTGTGCAGTGTGTGCTAGAGCCACTCGGTGTGAAGCCTTTACGACCCCAAATCTGTTGTTTTAACCGTCTGCCACTCTGGTTCCTGGAAAGGCCCAGAGTGATTTTATATTTGGTGCGGCACAGGAGAGAGAGCACTCCTGCTTCTGTTTTCAATGCGATATGCTCTGATATTTTGTCTGAGTACCATGACAATGTAGCTGTTTTTATGGATAGGTCTAAGCAGGGTCTCTCTGTTGCTTGCTCTGTCATATACCCAGATCGTGTCCTCAAGGTCACACTGCCTCCAGAATTTACCGTCTTCAACACAGAATTATATGTGATCTTGCAAACACTGGAGCAGATGGGACATTCTCCAGGTGTTAGATTTCTCACCTGCTGAGATTCCCTGAGTGCCCTTTACTCTCTCCAATGTTTGTATGTTTGTACCGAGCAGATATAGTAACCTAGAATATGCAGGATGCCCTCCTACAACTACAACGACTGCTGGGTACCTGGACAAATTGGAATTGTGGGAATGAAAGGGCGGATCGAGCAGCCAAGGAGGCGTGCTGTGATCCTCTGGTATTTCGGTGTGATATCCCCCTTCATGCTATCACCTTGCTGTCGAGATACAAAGTCATGTGTCGATGGGAAGACAAGTGGCTGGCAGTGACCAATAACAAGCTCTGTGTCATCAGGCCCACAACTCGACCGTGGAGTACTTTCTTCCAGCCACGTCGGCAGGATGCGGTCCTTCGTACTCATCTTCGCATATGTCACAGCCCTGTGACCCAGGGATTCTTATACCAGTGAGAGGACCCTCCAACGTGTGGTGCTTATGGCGTACAGATGAAGGTGTGCCATATTTTATTGGACTGCATTTTATTTGCCAACCAGCAGACTGTGGCAGATTTGCCAGCAGATCTGCCGTCTATTTTATGTAATGATCAAACAAATGTGTTTAGGATTTTAAAGTTTTGCGAATTGTCCAACAATTTTAACAAGATTTTAGGGAGATGGTCTTAATGTGTCAAAGAGTGGTTGGCTCACCCTAGTTTTTTGTAAGAGGTCAGCCAGCACATTTCCCTGCGCTTTTCTTTTAGTTCTCCTGTGTTTTGTTTTCTCTTTGTTTTAATTTTTTGATTAGCTCTCTTCCCTGGTAATTGGTTTTAGTGCATGTGATACAGAGTGACCGTGTGGTCATTTCGAGGTCATGCTTGTACAACACCTTTAGTTCATCTCCACATTTGTTTGCTTTCATAAGTGTAAGGGTGCTGATGACCCGCCGTGAGGTGCCCATTAGATCAAAATACACACACACACACTGCACTGCGCAAGTTTGGGAATCGATAAGATGGATTTCTGACAAGGGTAGTACATGTCCCCTTACAGCCTTACCAAGTAATGGGGTCTTAGTGGACACACCAGGAGACATGGCTCAGCTTCTAGTGGAACACTTCTTTACTTTTACTACGTCATTGAGACAAGCCCCTGCTTTTAAGGTGTCCGTAGGTCTACAGAAATGAGAAAGCTCAATTTCTTCTTGCATAATGAGGAAGTCTCAAACATTCTGTTCACCATGTCAGCTTTGTCTGAAGCCAGAGACGCTGCTCCAGGAGCTGATGAGTGAGATCCATTATGCCATGCTTGACCATCTTTGCCCCGCAGCGAAAGGACAGCTCCTCTCATGTTTCAATCAAATCTTGTTTGATGGACAGTACCCCTTGATTTGGAAGGAGACAATATGAATTCCATTCTGGAAAGCAGACAAGGACACCCCTAACAGTTACCAGAGTGTAGCCCTTACCTGTTGTATGAATAAGACCCTTAAAAACATAGTCAACCACCATCTCATCCGCTTGCTCGAATCCCAAGTTCACCTGAGCCGCTCCCAGTGCGGTTTTAGGTGCTACAGTTCCACCCTTGACAACTTAACTGTACTGGAGATAGCGATACGGGAGTCCTTCTTATGCCGAAACCATTTGGATTGTGTGTTTTTGGCCCTCAAAAAAGCGTGTGATTTCTTGGAGATACAACATCCTTCTTCAACTTCATGAATGAGGACTACATGGATACTTGTCATTTCTTATCCAATCCTTTCTTGAGGACCAGTGTTTTCGATATCGTGTTGGCAATGCCATGTCTGACCTATTTTCAAGAGAATGGGGTCCCTCAAGGCAGTGTCCTCAGTGTCACATTGTTTGCCATAGCTATCAGTGGCATTTCCTCTGCAGTCAGGAGCCCTGTCAAATGCTCTTTGTTTGTGGATGACTTCGCAATTTTCTACTCTTCCTCTGATTTTATGATGATGGCAAGGCAGCTACAGCTGACCATTAGGAGGCTGGAAACCTGGGCCAGGACAACTGGTTTTCAGTTCTCACCCGAGAAGACTACATGTGCCAATTCTAACCATGCTTGTTGAAGTTTTAACCGAACAGCACTCACAATGGGGGACAATATTTTACATTTTCAAGATACTGTGTGCTTTTGGGTTTATTATTTGACTCAAAATTAAATTGGCTCCCACATGAAAGATCTACGAACAAAGGGCTTCCAGTCATTGAATATTTTGAAATGCCTTCGTGAAAACACATGAGGAGCTGACAGGTCCCACCTCTTGCAGTTTTATAGGGCATTTGTTCAGTCATGTTTAGATTATGGCAGCATGGTTCATGGATCAGCTCGTCCTTCCTACTTCAAGGTGATAGATGCTGTCCACCATGAGGGCATTCGGATATCGACTGGAATCTTCGGACCAGCCCATTTCAGAGCCTGTGGGCAGAGGCTGGTAAACCACCACTCTGGATTCGGTGATATACCGTATTTACTCGAATCTAAGCCGCACTTTTTTTCCGGTTTTCGTAATCCAAAAAACCGCCTGCAGCTTAGAATCGAGTGCAAAGCAAGCGGAAGTTATGAAAAATGTTGGTACGTGCCGCCACAACTAACTTCTGCCGTCGAATATATGTAGCGCGACACAGACATGCTTTGTAAGCACAAAGATAAATACTGGCGCCAAAACCTCTGCGTCAGTAAGTAAATTTTTAAAAAAAGTGGAAGACGAGTTTTTTTTTCCGCCGCGAGTTTCGACCACTGCATTTTCATACATTATCCAATGAAGTAAATACAAATTCTGTATTGTTCATCTTCGAATGTAGCACAATTTCAGTGTACTACGAAAATCTGACTGGCAAGACTGTTTGGGATGTTTGTCAATATGGCCAACTCCACGTTCTGAATTTTTTCCTATCTGTGAGAAGAGATGGTTGCTAATAGGAACCTGATGAAATTTGAATCACATACAGTATTCTCTTCACCATAAGAATAATACGAATATAAACATTTTGCCATGTATTCTTTCGTGGTTGCTGCTATCTCATTTAAATCCTGTCTGCCTAATAAACTACAAAACTAGAGTGAGACAACAGCAAACGCGGAAGAATATACGTATCATGTCATGTTTATATTCGTATTATTCTTATGCCTAATAATGATACAGTCTGAAATGAAGCACGGCAAGTGACTAGATTTTTAAATCTAAGATGACTCTAATTTCTGTGCAGAATTTGATGTAATAAAGAAGCGACCGCAAAGATTTTCAAACGGAGAAAAATTTTCGCCTAACTCTCGTTCAGAACATGTTCTATCATACGCAGTCTATTATTTGATTATTGTTGATCATTATCAAAGAAAGCAGCAGTGTAAGTAACAACAAATAGCAGTCTCTTGCCATTGTTTCGCTATTGAGACGATTCCTCTCTTTTTTGTTTTAATTGTACGCGGCGGTAGCGCGCACAAAAGCAAGCCATGCCGCGAGCCGCGACAGGCCGTAAACACGCACTATCAGAATGCGACAAACAATGCATGACACAGTGCAGTAATGCATTTTCAGCTGAGTGATGCAAACACCTATAACAAAGAAAACGGCACTTATCAGATCAAAGCAAAATAGGCAATCGATTCAAACCAGACGAAGCACGTTAAAAAGGAAGAGTACCCGTATAAATACGGACGGAGTGCCTGACGCATAGCAATGGCTACGTGATAAAGCTTAACTGCTAAGCTTACGACTCGAACCAAACTACTGTAGCTGTATTGTCATTCATTCGACCTAAATTGTGTCTCATATTACAATGGACCAACTTTGTTTCGATTTGGAGGTGTGGCCTAAAACTTTTCTCTCCCCTTGAATTTCGAGTCTCAAATTTCAGGTGCGGCTTAGATTCGGGAAATTTTTTTTTCCTTGATTTCGAGTCTCATTTTTCAGGTGCGGCTTAGATTCGAGTGCGGCTTAGATTCGAGTAAATACGGTATCCTGTTGGCTTGATACGTGCTGAAAATCTCTCTGTCGGCTCAGTCATTGACATTTAGTTCAATAGCCCAACCCACCGTTGAACGGCAGTTCAGGAATCGGCCCCTTGCAACCAAGCCATTTGGAATACATGCTACAGACTGTCTCAAGCTTCTGGATCAATCAGGCATCAAAATACACAACCAGGGATGGAACATGTTGCTGCCATGGTGTCTTCAGAGGACCAAAGCACTTTCAAGCTTGTACTCCAGAAAACTTGTACTCCAGATTTTGTTTTTACAACTTCATTTTTGTCCATTTTAAGGATGTACCACAGTTTTATCTTTGTTTATACAACTGGGTCCCAGCAAGAAAATGTCCTCGGTTGTTCTGCTGTTTTCCCTGATAGGATTTTTAAAGTGTGTCTTCCACAACACAATGATGTGAAATTATATGGCATTCTGATGGCACTGGAGAGGGTTCACAGATATGACCGTACAAGGTTTCGTGTCTTGTCCCGCTTAGTGCACTGCAAGCACTTCACCAAATGTATCCAGTAGACTCACTGATTCAGCTCATACACAATTCCTTACAGCAGCTCCAACATTGGCAAGAGGTGGTCTTTTGCTGGGTACCTGGCCACATTGGGATACAGGGCAACAATACGGCCGACAAAACCGGCAAGGAAGCATGTTGGGATGGTGCTGTCCATCAGTGTCCCATCCTGTTGCACGCCATCATCTCATTTTCTGACATACACATTATGGGTCAGTGTGAGAATGAATGGCTGCAGGTGACAGAAAAGAAACTGCAGTCGCTCAAATTGACCACTGAGGCTTGGCAGACTTCATGAAAGCCTCACTGCTGACAGGAAGTTCCACTTACCAGACTGTACATCAGGCGTAGCCCTTTAACACATGGCTTCCTCCTACAGTGGGAGAATCCACGACTCTGTGAAATTTGTGATGTGCCACTTTCAGTTCAGCATATTGTGACTACGTGTGTCCTATACACTGATATTAGGGCAACCCTCAATCTCGATAGACATCTGCCCACCATCCCTGCACATGCTGATTCCAGTGCTACAAGACTGGTGAAATATTGTGACCTGTAAGGCCTCATCCCTAACTTGGTGGAGCAGGGAGGCTGACTTTAATGCATTATAAACTGCGCTCCATGTGGGGATGTCCTTCATCCCCAGCTATGAGATTAGCATGCTGACTTTTCGTCAGAGTGCTGATGATCATGATGTCGAGTGTCCCTCACCTGAAATCATCATCATCATCATCCAAACAACCTTGGCAACATGTGGGTGGGCATTATCCTGCAACAGAGCTGTCCCAGAGCTGTCAAAAGCAGCTTTGGATTTTTTCGCTAGGGGTGAATCCTTGTGCTTCCATTTTTGGTGCTGATGCTTCCTTTTTAGATCACAATGATGACAACATGTTTCATCTCCAATGACAATGCGGGACAGAAAATGATAGTCTTCATCATGATACCTCTCCAGGTGCTGCAGTGATGTCGACATTCTGTTCAGTGTCTGCTCCTCCATCAATTTGTGGGGAACCTACTATGCACAGATTTTCTGGAACTTCAGATTCTCTGTCATGATGACATGAGCAGCATGAGACTGGTGCCTAATATGAGCCAAATGTCTTCCACTAAAGACCAGTTCTGATCGCAGCATCCATTACAATAATTACAGAAGGGGTAATGACAACAAGGCATATTATGTTCACCATATAAAGCAGATATTCAGGCGAGAATTTCAACCCCTGACATGTCTTCCACAGTTAAAAACTACACTTCGCTTCACTGTTCCTCTTTCCCAACCTCCAGAGTCTAGTTGAACGCACACATGACTCGCTGACCTCTCGTCGAGCAAATCTAACAGACAAATGGTGTAGCGGTGAACGTTCACACTTTCCTTCCTGACTCCCAATTGAGGGCATTTCTATACAAACACTACCTGTTTTATCAATGTCCACACCATGTTTATTACACACTGAAGAACCAATGAAACTATACAACTGCCTAAAATTGTGCAGAGCCCCTGCGAGCACTCAGAAGTGCCGCAACAATACTTAGCACAGACTCAACTAATGTCTGAAGTAGTGCTGGAGGGAATTGACACCATGAATCCTGCAGAACTGTAAGTCCATAAGAGTACGAGGGGGTGGAGATCTCTTCTGAACAGCACGTTTCGAGGCATCCCAGATCTGCTCAATAATGTTCATGTCTGGGGAGTTTGGTGACCAGCAGAAGCGTTTAAACTCAGAAGAGTGTTCCTGGAGCCACTCTGTAGCAATTCTGGAAATGTGGGGTGTCACATTGTCCTGCTGGAATTGCACAAGTCTGTCAGAATGCACAATGGACATAAATGGATGCAGGTGATCAGTCAGGATGCTTACGTACATATCACCTGTCAGAGTTGTTTCTAGATATGTCAGGAGTCCCATATCACTCCAACTGCACATGCCCCACACCATTACAGAGCCTTCACCAGCTTGAATAGTCCCCTGCTGACATTGCAGGGTCTGCGGATCCATGAGGTTGTCTCCATATCTTTACACGCCCATCCACGCGATACAATTTGAAGCGAGACTTGTCCAACAAGGCAATATGTTTCCAGTCATCAACAATCCAGTGTCGGTGTTGAAGGGCCCAGGCGAGGCGTAAAGCTTTGTGTCATGCAGTCATCAAGGAACATGAGTGGGCCTTCAGCTCCAAAAGCCCTTATCAAAGATGTTTTGTCGAATGGTTCGCACACTGGCACTTGTTAATGGCCCAGCTTTGTAATTTGGAATTGCCCTTCTGTCACGTTGAACAATTCTCTTCAGTTGTTGTTGGTCCTGTTCTTACAGGATCTTTTTCTGGCTGCAGCAATGTTGGAGAATTGATGTTTTATTGGATTCCTGATATTCATGGAACACTTGTGAAATGGTTGTATGGGAAATCTCCACTTCATCACTACCTCGGAGATGCAGTGTCCCATCGCTCGCACGGCAACTATAACACCATGTGCAAACTGATTTAAATCTTGACAACCTGCCATTGTAGCAGCAGTAACCAATCTTAATAACTGCACCAGACCTTGTCGTCTTATATAGGCATTGTTGACCACAGCACCATATTCTGCCTGTTTACAAATAACTGTATTTGAAAATGCATGCCTGTATCAGTTTCTTTGGCGCTTCAGTGTATATCTCTCTTTGAACAAAAAACTGTGTCCGGTAGTTGGAAGAAGTGCAGTTCATACCTTTCTACAAGAAGTGATCCACAAAACTACCATCCAATATCTTTGACGTCCATGTATTGCAGTGTCTTGGAACATATTCTGAGCTCAAACATAATGGGGTGTTTCAAACAGAATGACCTCCTCCAAGCTAATCAGCACGACTTCTGAAAACATCGACCATGTGAACCACAACTCTCACTTTTCTTGCATGATATACTGATAGCTGAGTATTGAGGCAGTCATATAGATGCAATATGTCTTGGTTTCTGAAAAGCATACAAACAATACAACACCTAAGCTTAATATTTGGGGGTGTGGGGGGGGGGGTTATCAAGCGAAATTCGTGAGTAAATTGAGGATTGTTTTGGTAGGGAGGATTCTGCAATTTACTGTGGAGGCAGAATCATCAACAGTGTGGAAGCAACTTTGGGTATGCTACAGGGAAGTGTGTTGGGACCTGCTATTCATGTTGTATACTAAAGATCTTGCAGGCAATATTTATGGTAACCAAAGACTTCTCACAGATGGAGTTATCTATACTGAAGTACTGTCTGAAAAAATCTGCACAGATATTTAATCAGATCTTGATAAGATTTCAAAGTGGTGCAAAGATTGATAACTTGCTTTAAGTGTTCAGAAATGCACTTCACTAAATGAGAAAATGTAATATCCCATGATTGCAATGTCAGTGAGTCACAGTTGGAATCGGTCAACTCGTACAAATATCTAGTAGTATTAATTGATATGGATATGAAATTGAATGGTCACATGATCTCAGTTGGAGGTAAATCAGGTGGCAGACTGCGGTTTGTTGGTAGAATATTAGGGAAATGCAATCAGTCTACAAAGGAGACCGCATAAAAGACACTTGTGTGACCCATTCAAGAATATTGCGCAAGTGTGTGGGTACCATACCAAATACAACTAACAGGGGATATTGAATGGATACAAAGGATTGGTATCTCAAATGTCCCAGGTTTGTTTAACACATGGGAGAGTTTCACAAAGTTTCTGAAAGAGCTGAAGAACTTGCAGACATATGAAGAAAGATGCAAACTATCCCAAGAAAACCCATTTAGAAAGTTTGCAGAACCAACTTTAAGGGATGAATCTAGGAATGTGTTACAATTTCCTATGTAATGCTCGCATAGAGATCTTGAAGACATGATTAGACTAATTACAGCTCACACAGATGCAGTGCACTTATCGTTCTTCCTGTGCTCCTTACTTGAGTGGAATGGGAAGAAACCCTGACAATTGGTATAACTGGATGTACGCTCTTTCATGCAGTTCACAGTAGTTTACAGAACAGGGATGTAGCTGTAGATTGGTCTATATATTGGGTCTGAGAAATAGTACAGGCTGTAGATGCCATAATCATCTGGAAGGTTCTCAGACAAATACGTAAAGAGGAAATGGTGATGTCTAAGACTCATATCTGCTGGAATCATCTGTCCTCTGTGGATTTTTCATGAATCACATGAAACAACTGAGTTATGGGCTTCAGACAGTAACACATTTCGAGATATGTGACAGACAGAAATTCCTTGGCATTGTTTGTACATGTAAATTTTAGCTATAGCAGTAGCACTGCACAGATGCAAAATTCAGTTTCATATAAATTGCAGATGAACTAATACTCCATACTTTGGCAATGGATGCAAAGTACCAGACTTGTTCTGGTGTGTAAATCACATTTTTTCGGTAACAATCTATGTCATAATTTTGTCTGTAACACGATTACAGCTATCCTCTTCTACGGAAATCCAGAGTTTGAAAACTGCCTTGTACAATTTGTTCTTTTTCAGCTTACTAGAAGGCACCAAGAATTCTTCGTCTTGTTTTAGAGAGTACTGTTATGCTCTAATATTGAGAAAAAGGCACTGGATTGCTTTTGATGACCCATGGTGCTGGAGAGAGAGAGAGAGAGAGAGAGAGAGAGAGAGAGAGAGAATTATACATCTATGTATATACTTCTTAATCCACTGTGCAGCACATAGTGGAAGGTACCTTGTACCATTTCCAGGCATTCCATTACCTGAACCTCTCGCGAATGGTGCAAGGGAAATTTTATTGCATGTGTACCTCTGTCTGAGCCTTAATCTCCCTTATTTTGTCCTTGCAATTCTTATGTGAGGTGAATGTTGGAGGCAGTAGAATTGCTCTGTAGTCTTTTGCAAATGCTGGTTATCTACACTAATTCAGCAGCGTTTCATGAAAAGGTCTTTCCTCCAAGGATTCCCATATAAGCTCATGAGTCAGTTCAGGAACACTCTCTTAGTGATAGACCTAACCAAGTGGGTCTGTGAATTGATTTGATGCTTTCCTTCAGTCCTACTTGATGGGGATCCCACATTCGATATTCAAGAGTTGGCTGCACAAGCATTATGTAAGTAGTGTCCTTTACAGGTGCACTTACTTTACAAAAGCACTCCTAATAAGCCATAACTAGCCATTAATCCTCCCAGCACTGACCTGATGTGTGTGTTTCTTTTTATTATTTGCCAATATTTCATGTAGGTAATTAATTGAAGTGATGAGTCAAACAGCATAACTTTTATGCTGTATTTGAACAATACAGGAATGTTTTCTTTACACATCTACATCAACTTACATTTACTGTCAGTTAAAGCAAACTGCCATTCATTGCACCAAATAGAAATAATGTTGAAGTCATCTTGAAATCCTTTAGAGCCACTCAACAACAATGCTTTCCTGTTCACAACAGTGCTGATAGTAAACAGTCTGAGACTGTTGCCCATCTTGTCCAAGAGATCATTTATGTATATAGAGAACAGGAGCAATCATATCACACTTACTTAAAGGCACTTCTGACTACATTTGTGTCTTATGAACATTTACAGTCTACAACAACATTCTGTGATTTAACACTCAGAAAGTCACTGAGCCAACCACAGTTTTGAGATTTCTTGATTTGTAGGAGACTGCCCAACATTGAGGAGTCGTCTGAATTTTTCAGTGCTCAAATAAGGAGAGGAAGGGTAGTCAGGGAGATGAAACTGCCCAGATACTTCAAAAGTTACATTTATAAAAAGAAAACTTGAGGCTTTATTCTCATTGAAGAAAGTGAGCTGCCAAACAGATCACCTCTGCAGACACTCCTGAACTACATCATAGACTAAAAAGAGCAATAATTAGATCTACTCACTTACTGACTTTCTTTATTTGTCAATAATTTGTCAATAAATTTAATTGCAATATGCTATCAGTATAAGCAGCCGTATTCAGTTCTCTCCTATCCATGTAAAAATCATGTCACCATTGTATCAGTTTTTTTGTAGTATTTGCTCTGTTTATTTAGATTCTCTGCTAGTATAATTTTATCCATTTCAGTCTTCGTTTAGTAGATTACTTTGAAACTATAATGGTTTGAAAAAAAGTTGTACTACTTTTTCGACAGAGCTTTTTAACCCTTTCTATATTTTCAGCAGAGTCTTAAGGTTAAGAATATGACAGTGATGTTTTAACTACTTTCTCATAAGATGCATTACAATGAGTTTCACGTATGAGTAAGCCACTTGCAAAATCTGCTATTTGACAGAAAATTTGATTTCAGGATTTTCATCCTGCATCCTCCTTTACTTTATGAACACAGAGTTCATTATAATCTGAGTTTCCCAACACACTACAAGTGTTCTACATAAAGCAAATAAAAATGCACTGGGTTGCAAAGTGTGCTTTGTTCATCAGCCGTGCACTTGCAAAGCCAGCTATAGTCCTGTGGTGGTGCAAAAGCTGTTATATCCAATGCAGCTGGTATGGCCGCCATCATTGAGTTTACAGATGCAAAATTAGTTAAATTTTCCAACCTCTGTGTTGATTTTTTTCTCTCGGAATAAAAATTAATGTTTATGCTGCAGTCAGGAAGGAAAGTAAGCAATGACTGAAGATGATATTTTTCTTTATACTGTGAAAGAAACTGCTTTGCTGCTTCTTATTAGTTTTCTGCTGAACCTGCCAATACAACCATTCTACTCTGCTATTTATATTATTTTATTTGCTTAAGATATGTTGAGTGATAGAATGGAAAGCAACTTGCTGGAAGCAGAAGAACTTAAAAGAAGAAGAAAACCAGTATTCGAAAGGGTGCAGTCAGATTGCTTCAGGAATATATCACAGACTATGCAACTAGGTTTTAGAGGATCTTTCAACGGTACTTTTATTTTCTGATGTTTATGGTTTGTGGTGGTCAGAGGAAGAATAAAGGAGTGTTGGGAATGTTGTCTCACTGGATGCTTTTTGAAGCTCTTCAAAATGTTATTAAAACTGTTGAGATGTAGTTCCCCATTGTTGGACACTCATTCATTCCACCTGACAGCATTTATGGTAAACCAGAGAGAGATTGCCTGCATCTCGTGGTCGTGCGGTAGCGTTCTCGCTTCCCACGCCCGGGTTCCCGGGTTCGATTCCCGGCGGGGTCAGGGATTTTCTCTGCCTCGTGATGGCTGGGTGTTGTGTGATGTCCTTAGGTTAGTTAGGTTTAAGTAGTTCTAAGTTCTAGGGGACTGATGACCATAGATGTTAAGTCCCATAGTGCTCGGAGCCATTTGAACCAGAGAGAGAGTTCTGACATGGGATGTGATTGAGAGCCCAGAAGAGTGCACAAATCTGATAGGAAGATATGCTTTGGTAATCCACTTGGGACAAAGCTTTGCAGTTGAGAACTGGAATCCCATTCTGATGGTATCCTCAAACAGCCAGGCCAAGAGCATTTCATATTCCAGAAGTCAAAAAACATTACAGCCGGGTGTAGCAAGAACAATGTGATTTTACTTCATGGTGATCCATTTTACAACATTAACATAAGTGAACCTAAGAGGTGTGCAAGAAGGCATAAAACTTAAGCCAGAGCAGCTACATTGAAGAAATTAAAAAAGGGGTTCAAATGAAGGCACTAAAACCGAAGGACATCAGGTAACTTTTATGTCTCCACTTTGGTTAGCAATATTTTGATGTAATAGTATTGTTTGATTTTTCAACTAGTACTTATGAACTGCTGGTAGTTTACCTATATAAGAATGTTAAACCAATGGGAACATTTCATTAAAATAATAATAATTTTTAAAGAGGTTAGTATCTTTATTAACTCACTTCTGTCCTTTCCAAATTCTTTTCATAAAAACAGCAGATTTTACAAACTCACAGAAAAACAGAGAGGCTATCTATTGTCTTGCAAAACTCACCAAACACATTACGCAGTTGCAAAACCCGCACTGTGTTCAAGAAGTATTTAAATAGCTGATTACCAGGGTACATATGATTAAGGTCTACTGTATACATTTGTTAAGCTATTTTTTCTGAATTTTTTTTATAAAAAGGAATCAACTATGTCATGTTTCTGATAGTTTGTGCAGATTTTTGATCAATACCCACAATTTTCTTTTAGTTCATGTACGGTGGAATTTTGATTTTATGTTCTCCAATATTACATTTTTCACAATTGTACACCATAAATTTGTAGCTCCTGTGAAAATCCCGTAAGATCAATGCTAAAATTTCACAATTTTACATTCCTTCCTAGTAAGGCTGACCTTGTGTCCTCGTAGTCTTTTGCGACAGCATACATGAATAAAACGTTCTCGGTTTTCCAGCCGCGTCAATTCAAATAAAATGCTCGAGCTTTTGATGGCCATCTCCGCCATCATCATCAGGAGTCCACTGACTGAACTCCTGATGACGATGGCGGAGATGGCCCTCGAAAGCTCGAGCATTTTATTTGAATTGACGTGGCTGGAAAACCGAGAACGTTTTATTCAAGGCTGACCTTGGTTCTACTTCTTATTTGATGTCTCAATTTCTATTGATATTTGATGTGACTGAACGAGTTATAAGTGGCACAAAGGGTAGACAGTTTGCACAATGGGTGTAGGCATAGTTAAAGGAATATTTTAGGCCTTTGGGGAGAGAGGAGTTTGAGAGAGGAAGTACTTATATAATCCACGATCGTAGTTGCGATCACAACTTGTAGCGTTTAGCGTCACCATGCAATTATGATTCAACTACTGCTAGGTTGCAGCAGCAATGGAAAAACAGGACGTTTGAGGATAAGTGTTCCAGATTGAGCCAGTATGTGACAGAGGGGGCCCAGCTGCCATCTTTTCTTGTACCACTTATAACTCAGTCTCATCTTTTTACATGTATTCCCGATGTATTGAATTCAGCAACAGTATTGATTGCCAATATTTTAAATTGAAACACTGAATCTTTAGGAATATGCTCATTCAGAATGAAGAAAACGTTGGCCGTTTCCGGCTAGTTGGCTGTTATTGATTGGTGACTTATATCACGCAACGACCAGTGCAGCCATCACACCACACTAAAACACATAACAAGTTTACAGGCCTTATCCTACAAAAAATTCGAAATTCCTGAAGTACTCAAAATGAGCACAGAAGCTATAAATAGAAGTTGGTGCTAGAATTTCATTCTTTTCCTCGTAAGTAGTGATTTTACCACCACTCATAACGTCAACTGACATAACCAGATCACAAATCCATAAACAAACACGGAAGAAATTTCAAGATTTTACATCACATAATAGACCCATCAGGAAAAAATTTTGGGTTTTGCTATTAGTAATACTGTAGTGTATGTAATTAAAAAGACTATCACTTTTACTAATGATGTATGAGGTAACTGAGCCATTTCGCAATGCACTACTGCCACAAATTACACCTTAAAACACACAACTTTGAGGGCTCTTTCATTTCATGTTCGCCTAAAAAATAGCTAAAATTTATAGCCTTTGTGAAAAACAGTGAAAACTGCCAGATTACATCATCTAAGATGTTTGTTTTCCACCTGCAGCCAATATCTGCATAGCATGGTGAAGCCATGCTAATGCAGTGGCTTCTAGCATACAGAGTGATAAACAGAACCTTATTTGGTAGCTTGTTCCAAAGTACGGCTGATGTAATTGGTGTATAGCAAATTGAGTGACCGCAGCTTCCACGTAGGTTTAATTTATACCTTGTACACCCTTCACTACTGTGTGTTAATTTTACTTACAGCAGTTCTGCTCAGAGCCTGTCAATAGAATTTGGAACATATCATGCCTCTTGATGTGTCGACAGAAGTGCCGACACAGTGTTATTCTGAGGGGGCCGATATGCACGCTATAAGCTCACCCAGAATATCGTGAAGTCTGAAACAGGACGCTCAATGAATGCTAATAAGAAAAGAACGTAATGTCTGTTTACTTAACTTTAATCCATCCTTTTGGTATACATCGTTCTTGTTGAGACATGCTTTAGACGATAATTATCAATTGCTACGTAAGGCTAATGGCGCCTTGCTAGGCCGTAGTCATGGACTTAGCTGAAGGCTATTCTAACTGTCTCTCGGCAAATGAGAGTAAGGCTTCGTCAGTGTAGTCGCTAGCAAAGTCGTCGTACAACTGGGGCGAGTGCTAGTCCGTCTTTCTAGACCTGCCATGTGGTGGCGCTAGGTCTGCAAGTACTGACAGTGGCGACACGCGGGTCCGACATGTACTAATGGACCGCGGCCGATTTAAGCTACCACCTAGCAAGTGTGGTGTCTGGCGGTGACACCACACCTCTACTGAATGCAGCCAAAGTAGGCTGCTCCATTTGCTATGTGCTCCACCACAATTAACAGGATGTTTTCAGTGAACAGTTGTGTGATTGCTTGTTCATCTTTGTTGCAGTCCTCAATGGTGTTTAATGCATTTTGATGGCAGACAGAGTGTTAGAAATGTAACACTGAAGTCACAAGAGGCTCAACTTTATTTTGTATTCATCGGTATAAATAAGTACCTCATGTGAAGGATAACTTGCACATGTATACACGCTTTCATGAAACCTGCTGTGTTTACATTACAGCAAGCAACAAGTTCAAAGTGCAAATGGCACACATTGGCAATACTGCAGGAGGCTCAACTTTGACTACTCAGCACAATGAACAAGGAAAAATTGACAAGCAATACATAATAGGTCACTGTGCTCGCATCACCAGAGAGTATGGTGTACTGCCATTGGCTACAGAAAGACAACCCTGCCCCACCACACACACACACACACACACACACACACACACACACACACACACACACACACGTTAAACCCTGTTTCTGTTGGAAACATTGCTTCCTGCAGGGTTTCACATCTGTTTCAGATTATCTCTGTTTGTGTGTCTACAGGGGCAGCAAACATTTCTCAGTGTATTTGCATCATCTGCAACGCTACTTGTTGAATTGTTTTCAGATTGTCTGCCACATCATGTCTAGAGATGAGGAAACTGTAATATGTGCTGCATTATTAATACTTGAAGGTTCACACAAACAAAATGAAAGATGTCATTGTTCTTTCATTTTTTTTTATTTATTGTGACTTGTGGCCTGAAGACCATAAGTATCTCTCAGAGTTTTGTAGTTGTACAGAATAAGGTTGCGTTTTTCAAAGAGTTTATTTAAAACTACTGAATTATTTTGATGGAGAGTTTGTATAGCAGTTGGTAATGGTTGATAACATCAGATTAGTTACATGAAATCGATTTGTCGGTTTGCATAGTCATTATCTTTGATGATGAGCAAAAACAAACTCTAGAGAAACTTGCTACATATGGGAACTGAATATGGGAGACAGCTCTAGTTTCTGTAATTTCACTCAGATATCATCTAACAATTGTGAATTTCTGGCAAATATGGTATCACCATTTCTTAAAAAAACCTAGAAATTTCAGGAAAGCAGTTACAACCAGACTTGCTATTTGTTGTAGTTTTTTTGCAGTGGAGGATTTATTCCAGAGCCTTGAGTATTTACTTCACATTTTGAAGCATGCTACGACAAATTACCCTATTTTCTTTTCTACGTCTTTTTCAGTATTCTGCCAAACATAGCAGCAGTTTTCTGCAGAGCATTTTGTGTTTTATTACTATTCTTGTTCTGCTTGCTTCATATATTCCATAAGCAGCCGTCAGCCTGGTACAAAAATTACAACTCGACAGTCTGCTGCCTTTTCCACTGCCTTCCCTCCCCCCAACCCCACAGAGAAACTTAATACAACAGGGGAAAACAAAACACCCAACAACTCTATACAATAGATGTCACAGTGTGTCATATAAACATACACTTGCGCCATGCAGTGGTGATATGCGGTAGCTGGTCTGAAACATTGCTTCCTTTGATCTATACTGACACTGCTGTGAATAGATGTTTCCATGTATCAGAACATATTTTGAAAGATCTTTCCAAATGGTGTCCACATAAAATAGCCAGAAACATGTTTCGAGCTTGGTGCTTATGCAGCTTTAGATTCTGACAATTTTCACTATATTTCGTAGTTTTTGATTTAAATCACCATTTTCATCAATTTTTACTTTTTTCCTAGGTGAGCGCAAAATAAAGATCTGACGTTTAACTTGTGGTCGTATCATCTTGGGAAAAACATGATTACCTTGTACCCACATACCAATCTCAATTTTTTTGACAACTTTTTGCTTTCTGTTATACATCTTCGATTTTTTAAGAACTGATGAAATTCATTACTCACAGTAGACTCTCTAAAAGCAATATTTAACAATGCAAACTCCTGATTCAAGTATCAACAATATAAGAAAAAGATAGATTGCTACTAATCATAAAGGTGATATGTTGAGTTTCTGACAAGCACAATGAAAAACCAGTTACATGTTTAGCTTTCAGCCAAAGACTTCTTTCAGAAGAGGAAGCACAAAACACGCGCACAGCCACACACACACACACACACACACACACACACACACACACACACACACTCATTCATTCACAGAAGCAAGCACACCTCAGACACATGTGTTTGTCCAGTGGTCATGTATGCATGTGCTCGCTTGAGTGAATGAATGAATGAATATATGTGTGTGTGTGTGTGTGTGTGTGTGTGTGTGTGTGTGTTATAATACTTTGCTGTACTTTATTCCATTCTTATAGAGAAAATAATGCAAATTCTCTGATCTATTTTTAAACCAAATAAATAATCACTGATATTGCCAAAACATATGCAGCCTTTTTGACAGCTGACAACAGACTAAATATTCATTGTGGCTTACACTGTACAGATACTTTTCAGACATCTTTATCAATACAAAAATGATAAAAATGTATGGAAATGATAGATTGTTACTCATCATACAATGGAGATGTTGAGTTGCAGACATGTCACACACACGTGTTTGTATGTTGTCTTTCAGAAGGCCTTTTGGCCAAAAGCTTACTGTTTAGCAGTCTTTTTGTTCTGCCAGTGTGCAACTCAGTTCTCCACTGTATGGTGAGTCTATCTGTTTCATAATATATTTATTATTCCATCCTGTATTTTCCATTATTTGATAAAAAATGTATGATTCCCACTAATACAAGATTCAAAATTACAGAATTCCCATCACTTTTTGAACACACCTCATATGTGCAATATCATGAGAAGCCTCAAACTTCTGTGCCAGGAGATATCTGTTGTATCAAGTAGAAAAAATCTGTTAGTTAAAGCCACTCAGAAATTTCTTAGTTATTACTATTATTTTGTAACATCCCAGTATCAACAATATAAATTTGAGCAGTGATCAAGCATTAGGACTAACACTCACAACACTAAAATTGTGAAATGTAGCCAGGTGGCAATCAACAGGAATATTAGAACCAATGCTGTTTCATAAAAGTTCTTCAAACTTGTCCAATTGCTGTGAAACTAAAATTCTTACGGTGTTGATCATAGCCTTTCAGCATAATGGCATCAGGTGATAAAGGCTTCTGTTGAAGACACTGTTAAGCAGATCTCTTCTTGGCTATGTAGCCATTACTCAAAATTTTTATTTCTTCATTTATATCTACATACATACTTCCCAAGCCACCATATAGTGTATTGACAGATTAGCCTACCCTGTACCATGAACTAGTCATTCCTTTTCCTGTTCCACTCACAAATGGAGGGAGAGAAAAATGACTGGCTATATGCTGCCGTATGAGTCCTAATTTCTCTTATATCGTCATTGTGGTCCTTATGTGAAATGTACACTGATGGCAGCCACAAATACTGGTTCTGTAAGTCTTCTCAGTATTGCACTAGTCATGTGCTGGGCGAACCTACAGGTAACAAATCTAACAGCATGCCTCTTGAACTGTTTACATGTCTTCCTTTAATCCAACCTAGGGGGCTGAGCAAGTGATTGGCAGTAAACCCAAGCTAAGTACAGGACCAGTGCTGACAAGTAATCTCTGTAAAACCAAATTGGGATTCCATCCAGACCCGGCATTGTATTTGTTTTTAATCTTTTCAGTTCCTTCTCAAAGCCATGAATGCCTGCTACTGTGTCCTCATACAGGAATCTGTGTGACTACCAAACAGTTGTATGTCCTTACGATTCTTCTGTGTGTGTGTGTGTGTGTGTGTGTGTGTGTGTGTGTGGTTTTTTTAAATGTGAAGTTTAAAACTTAAAACTTTAATTTTCCTCTTGCTCTCTTCTTTCAATTTTCCCCTTGTTTTCTTCTTTTGCTGTAGCAGTCTCATTGATGAGTGACTGAATAGAAGCTTTTGACCCACTTGGTGATTTTACATAGAACCAGACTTTTCTCAGACTGTTGACAAGGTCTTTCACTAAGATATGGTGGAAGTTGTTACATGCTTCACACACCCATTGTTCTATAGATGCCTGAATCTCTAATAAGTTTTGCCAGTCAACATATCCACTTTTTTTCTTTTTCTTTTTATAACCGAGAGTGAAACAATCTGCTCCCTCTGTGTTTTCTGAATCTTGTTATTAAACCATGGTGGGTTTTTCCCATCCTTAGTCCCCTTACTTCTCAAGTACCTCTCCAAAGTGTGGTTTATATTCAGTTTAAACTTATCCCATAATTCCTCTGTATCTGTTGTATTGGAACTAAATGATGTCCATTCATGGTCTTAGTAGGAGGCTTATCTTCTTTTAGCAACATAAAAACTCTCCAAGCCCCCATGATGGATTTATTAACTGTGGTAACCATTGGTGCTGTATCATCATGATATTGTATTTGAACATAAATTTCATTGTTGTTGTCTCAGATTAATAATTGATAATATACTTGCTGGCTGGATTTGAGTTTAATGTAAGCTGATTTCTCTGGTTGATCTGGCTCATTTATGGAAAACTGAGATGGGCAGTTTGGAATTCCTCAACCAACACATTTTATTTTTGGGTTTGCTTGGTAGTTATTTAATAATTTAACATAGTGTGATGGTTAACATAGTGTGTATATTTTGTGGTGGGTTAATTAGTCGGCAACATTGTATTTAGACAACATTAAAAGTCAAAATGGCAGTTATCATCAGTTGGCAGTAGTGGTCTTCTTGTTTGTAGCAAAACTTTTAGTTGAACTGTTCTCTGTATTCTTGAGGCAGTGCTTGCAAACAAGTTTATTGCTGCACAGTAAACTAGTTTTATGTGTACTGGCACTATGACATTTTTATATCTTTGTAGATGTTTGTTTTGTTATACAGTCCAGTATTCTTCATTTACTTAAGTGCCAGTAACAGAATAAATTTTTTGACACTGTAGGTTTTGCACCTTTTCACTTGAAGACTCCATCTTACTGTATCTGGACTGGAAAGTTCAAGTAGGTAGGTCGGTCAGCCTTCTGTTTCCATTAGAAGTTTGTGATACATTTAGATACAAAAATAGTCAGTAGTTATATTGTTAGTGTGCGTCAGAAGGATAAGAAATTCAGAGAAGAAGAAAATTGTTTAAAATCTGCTATCGTATGACAGCACATGAATAAAGAATATAAATTTTTAATAGTGAAGAATGTATGAAATTGGCTTTAGACTGATATGACAAAAATCATGGTATAGCAATACGCACATATACAGATGGTGGCAATATTGTGTACAGAAGGTATAAAAGGGCAGTGCATTGGCGGAGCTGTCAGCTATACTTGGTGATTCATGTGGAAAGATTTCTATTGTGATTATGGCCGCATGATGGAAATTAACAGACTTTGAATGCAGAATGGTAGTTGGAGATAGATGCATGGGATATTCCATTTTGGAAATCGTTAAGGAATTCAATATTCTGAGATGCATAGTGTCAAGAGTGTGCCAAGAATACCAAATTTTAGGCATTGCTTCTCACCACAGATGACACAGTGGCTGACGGCCTTCACTTAATGAACGAGAGCAGCAGCATTTGTGTAGAGTTGTCAGTGCTAACAGATAAGCAACACTTTGTGAAATAACTGCAGAAATCAATGTGGCACTAACAATGAATGTATTTGTTAGGACAGTGTGGCAAAATTCTGCAATAATGGGCTATGGCAGCAGATAACCAACATGAGTGTCTTTGCTAACAGCAAGACATTGTGCGCAGTGCCACTCCTGAGCTCGTGACAATATCGTTTGGCACATAATGACTCTAAAACGTGGCCTGGTCAGATGAATCCCAATTTCAGTTGGTAAGAGCTGGTAGTAGGGTTAAAGTGTGGCACAGACCCTTCAAAGCCATGGACCCAAGTTATCAACAAGGCACTGTGCAACCTGGTGGTGGCTCCATAATGGTGTGGGCTGTGTTCACATGGAATGGACTGAGATCTCTGATCCAGCTGAACCAATTATTGACTGAAAATGGTTATGTTTGGCTACTTGGAGACCATTTTCAGCCACTCATGGAAATGCACCATGTTAGCAGTCCACAGTTGGTCGCTATTAGTTGGAAGAACATTCTGAACGGTTCGAGCAAATGATTTGGATACCTAGATTGCCTGAAACGAACCCCATCGAACATTTATGGTATGTAATCTTGAGTGCAGTCCGTGAACAAAATCCTGCACTGCCAGCACTTTTGCAATTACGGACGTCTATAGAGGAAACATGGCTCAGTATTTTTGCAGAGGACCTCCAACAACTTGGTGAGTCGGTGCCATGTTAAGTTGCTGCACTACGCTGGGTGAACGAGGTCCAACACAATATTAGGAGGTATCCCGTGACTTTTGTCATCTCAGTGTATATTTAGCAAGATGTAAATAGATTTTATTTTATGGGAGACTGCTGAAACTGTTAGAAGGGTACGGAAAGGTATGAAAGATAGCAATTGAATTTAAAGTAACAGGAATATTGTTAGCTTTTACAAGGAAAGCAGGAAACATAAATTATGAGTGATGGCTACTGCTAAATCTACAGAGCAACAACCAACTGATTTTGCCAACTTAGTTATTATGGAAACTACAATAAACCACCAACACTAACACACTCTTCAAAACAATAGGGATACCTCCTGCAGAGCAAGCAAATAATTACTCGATTCCTACAATCAGAGTGCCCTTCGACTCTGTACCTGTACAAATGTCCCACGTCGAAGTCGGCTGCTAGCAGCTGGTAGATAGCATACCATGCCGGAAGCAACGTAGCGCAATTGTTGTGGAAGAGAGGATGGTCAAGGTGGCACACTGCTGGACCAGCCAATCTTCTCCATACTCGGCAAGTCAAGACCTGCCTGTTGAATGGCTGGGCGCTGGCTTATCTAGCCCTGGGTGGTAAGATATTTCTGGGACTACTTGCATACGCATGATCACCAGCAAATAGTTTTTTGATTGTCACGCCCCCTTCCTCTGCTGCTGGTTGCTGCCCTCTGAAGGATGTTGACTCCACCTACATGTTCAGTGTCAACTGTGGTACTTGCTTGTAAACATTTTTGCATTTGCCAGACTTCGCACCGAAGTCGGCAACCCACATCGCTGGTCTGTCTGCTGTGTTGCCGCTGCAGTAGGTGTCTGTGGTGACTGCAGCAGATACACTCTTTTCTGTGTAACAAGGGGGAAAAGTTTGACCCTGACCTGTTATATTATGGGAGAACATTTTACTGAACTTGTGGTGCAATAATTGTCATTTCCTTTGGGTGAGGTGTAAGGGGATCTTTTTAAAAACAACTGCTACACAACTGAAGGTAAAGCTGTTCTTTTGCTGAAACTTGATTTGAACGGGACAGTACTTTATTATGTATAGTCCTGTTGCCTCTGAGATACTTGTGCCTTCTTCTGACTTTGCAACAGTTTATCATGCATTCCATACCACAGTGAAATTTTGCCATTTTCATATTAGCTATTCGTAGCCAAAGATGAAAGAAGAAATAAGTATAAAAAAAAAATCCCAGGACTGGCATGGATTCAAACCCTGGACCTTCAGTTTTGAAGTGTAGATCTTATCACATTGACTTGTGAGCCACACCTCTTGCTTTTATATGAACATATTTTGTCATCACAAGTGCTGTAGTATACTCAGAGAAAGAGCTTCTTTAAGTAGAACATAGAGTACACCACAACAAATAGTGTAAAGTCTTCTGAAATTTTCCCGGCATATTTCTTCTTCTAGTAATTTCCAGGTATGCAGCCGGGTCCCGTCGACATTCTGCCACGATATTTCGGCCCAGAGACGTCCGGCCATCATCAGGTGAGTACACAACTACTGAAGAGCCCAGGTGCAGTCGCGGTATTTATGCCGAATCTCGCGCTTGCGAAATGTACTGGCATCCTACAGCGCATGTGTCAGGTGTTGACATGCGTGGCATAGCCGAGTTGTACGTGCTGCCCTCGGTGGTGAAAATAAAAGATCATTTAGTCATTGAGTATCGAATGACACTGTCGATTCCGCTGTGCCTGTATAATTTTAATAACAGGATTCCAATTTTTATCCAGCTGAAAGCCGTTGTCACGATTTATAAGATTATTGGCAAGACGTATTTCCACTGATTCCTTGATTACGGAATCCCAAAATCCGGAAACCGGAGCTAAAATTTTTGTTCCATTGTATTCCATTGAATGTCCCAATGAAATACAGTGCTCTGCTACTGCCGATTTTGACGGTTGCTGCAGACGGGTGTATCTTTCATGTTCTGTACATCGTTCATGTACAGTTCTTGTCATGTGGCCAATATATGCTGAGCCACATTCACAGGGAATTTTGTAGACACCTGCTTTCTTCAGTTGTAAATCGTCTTTAACGGATCCAACCAGGACCCGGTTCTTTGCTAGTGGACGGACGATAACCTCGATTTTATTTTTTCTTCAGTAATCTGCCTGTTTTCGATGACACATTCCCGGAGTTTGGAAGGAACGCAGTTGATTTAAAGTCGTCAGCGTCCTCAGTGCATTGCTTCTTGTTATGCCAGTTGCGCATGGCCTTCCTTATTTGGCGTGAAGTGTAGCCATTCTCTTTAAAAACCTTCCCCAAGTGTTCTAATTCTGCGTGGACGTTTTCATCATCCGATATTACATGCGCTCGATGTATTAAGGTACTGAGAACACCGGCTGTTTGTGCTGGGTGATGGCAGCTTGACGCCTGGAGATACAGATCTGTGTGAGTCGGTTTCCTGTACACAGAATGTCCTAATGACCCATCATTTTTACAGCGTACTAGCACATCTAGAAATGGTAAAGTGCCATCTTTTTCAATCTCCATCGTGAATTTGATGTTCTCATGTAATGAGTTTAAGTGATGAAGCAATTTCTCCAGTTCCTGTCTGCCATGAGGCCATACAACAAAAGTATCATCTACGTACCGCCAGAAGACCGTAGGCTTTAAAACAGCAGACTCAAGTGCTTTCTCCTCAAACTCCTCCATAAAGAGATTAACTACCACAGGGGACAAAGGGCTCCCCATGGCAATGCCGTCTGTTTGTTCAAAGAATTCGTCATTGAATAAAAAGTACGTTGAGGAGAGTATATGTTCAAACAAGGCCGTCATTTCTGCACTGAATAATTTACCAATAAGCTGTAACGATTCCATTAAAGGGACTTTGGTAAAAAGTGAGACCACATCAAAGCTGACTAATAAATCCGAGCTGCTAAGCTTAACTTCCTTTAAGCGACTGACAAAATCCTCGGAATTACGTATATGGTGGCAATACTTACCCACATACGGCTTTAGTAGTGAGGCCAGATATTTTGCTGTAGAATAGGTTGCAGCACCAACTCTTTTTTTTTTTTTTCAGGGAGACAAGAGCACCAATATTACTCACTATTAATCGTAGTGGGGCACCATCCTTGTATATCTTAGGAAGACCATAGAGTCTTGGTGGTACTGCATTGTGTGATCTCAATCTCTTGATAACTTGTTCAGGTAGAGAACAGTCGTTCAAAATGGTAGCAGTTTTCCTTGATATTCGGCTTGTTGGGTCCTTTTCAATTCTGCGGTACATAGAATCATTTAGCTGACAATATATCTTCTCGTTGTAGGCTTCTCTTGTCAGAAGAACTGTGGCGTTACCCTTATCCGCAGGCAGTACGTCTGTGCTAGTATCTTCTCTGAGGCTGCGGAGAGCAGCTCTTTCAGCTGGCGAGATGTTACCCCGTTGTGGCGCACATTTCAGCAACGTTCGGCAAGATTCACGTCGAATTTCGTCTGCTGAATCCACAGGGAGACGTCTAATGGAACTCATGAAATCCGTTAAAGGCAGTGAAGCAGGTGTAGGAGCGAAGTTTAAACCTTTCGCAAGCACTGACATCGTCGCATCGTCAAAAAATTTCTCCGGCTCTGGAGCTAAAATCCCATGGTGAACCTCACGTATCGCAGAACTGAAAAGCACATGTAATATCAGATGATGAAAATGTCCTCGCAGAATTAGAACACTTGGGGAAGGTTTTTAAAGAGAATGGCTACACTTCACGCCAAATAAGGAAGGCCATGCACAACTGGCATAACAAGAAGCAACGCACTGAGGACGCTGATGATGACTTTAAATCAACTGCATTCCTTCCAAACTCCGGGAATGTGTCGTCGAAAATAGGCAGATTACTGAACAAAAATAAAATCGAGGTTATCGTCCGTCCACCAGCAAAGAACCGGGTCCTGGTTGGATCCGTTAAAGACGATTTACAACTGAAGAAAGCAGGTGTCTACAAAATTCCCTGTGAATGTGGCTCTGCATATATTGGCCAGACGACAAGAACTGTCCATGAACGATGTACAGAACATGAATGATACACCCGTCTGCAGCAACCGTCAAAATCGGCAGTAGCAGAGCACTGTATTTCATTGGGACATTCAATGGAATACAATGGAACAAAAATTTTAGCTCCGGTTTCCAGATTTTGGGATTCCGTAATCAAGGAATCAGTGGAAATGCGTCTTGCCGATAATCTTATAAATCGTGACAACGGCTTTCAGCTGGATAAAAATTGGAATCCTGTTATTAAAATTATACAGGCACAGCGGAATCGACAGTGTCATTCGATACTCAATGACTAAATGATCTTTTATTTTCACCACCGAGGGCAGCACGTACAACTCGGCTATGCCACGCATGTCAACACCTGACACATGCGCTGTAGGATGCCAGTACATTTCGCAAGCGCGAGATTCGGCATAAATACCGCGACTGCACCTGGGCTCTTCAGTAGTTGTGTACTCACCTGATGATGGCCGGACGTCTCTGGGCCGAAATATCGTGGCAAAATGTCGATGGGATCCGGCTGCATACCCGGAAATTATTAGAAGAGTGTAAAGTCTGTTCACCCATTTCTCTCAGATGAACATGAATATTTCTACTTTTATTCAATGATACATATTTAAGCACATTTTGCATTAATTGGCCAACTCTCCTCTGGTCAAATGACCACCTGTTCCATTTGCTGGCTCCAATCTCTAACTCATCCCTTTCTAAGTTAATTGCAGTGATAACCAGAGAGGGCATACTATGTGGGAAGTCCAACTTACTCACTGAATAACAGATCTGCTGACCAACTGTAATACAGTTAAATGTGGCAGCTCTACATCCTATAAAAATATTTTCACTTTTTGCATATCAAACCATTTTCCCTTAATGACTCCCACATGTACTTTTGTTTTGTTCTCTAGTTTCCAGGTATCCTTATTCCTCTTCCTTGAAACTGTCACTTCTGATTGGGCAGTGTCATGTCATTCACTGATCACAATGAAAAATTGATCTGCGCATGATGTGAGCCTGTGAAGTCTGAATTGTTTTAACATGACACATCTGGAGAGTGAAGTAATTCTCAGTTTCAGGTGTTTAAAATGGTAATTCTTTTATTACTTCAGTGATCCCATAGATGAACAGTAACTACTGTTGTCATCTGGCTGCTATTGAGCATTTCTATATGAACACAGGTGGAGAGGTACGATCCACGAACTGGGCAGTGGACTTCTGTTTTACCAATGCTTACCAGGCGTTGTCGGCTTGGAGTAGCAACACTAAATGGAAAGCTTTATGTGTGCGGTGGCTATGATGGCTCAACATTTCTGCAGTCAGTGGAAATGTATGATCCCATTTTGAATCAGTAAGTGAACTAAACATATTTCTTTAAATATATCATACATAATGTGTTAAATGGCTGCAATATATTTAATATGAGGTATTATAGAAATATATGTAGTGTTTAGAAGTTAAATGAATAGTAGTTTGCTTTATTTGTAGTCACTATTGAAAAAGCAGTAGTTTTGGCTGCTATCGTAAGTCACTGTTTTACCTTTGCTTATCAGTCTCTTTCACTGTTGGACTTCATATTTATTTATTTATTTACTAGCTTTTTACCTGCAGTTTTTCTCACCTTTATAAATATAAATTGCACTATCATATGCCTGATCTCTCCCCTAATCTAAATTCCTCCTCCTATTTATCTCTCCCCTCTTCCATCTGATTCAACATTCTCTGTCCCTCTTCCACCTGCCTCCTCACACACTCTTCCTTTTTCACCTGCCCTCTACCAGCCTCCTACACCTCCTCATCCCCCCCCCTTTCACAGTCTATCTTCTCTCTCTCTCTCTCTCTCTCTCTCTCTCTCTCTCTCTCTCTGTGTGTGTGTTTTCTCCTCCCATTTCCCTCTATCTCTCTCTGTTTTCTCCTCCCATTTCCCTCTATCTCTCTCTGTTTTCTCCTCCCATTTCCCTCTATCTCCTCCACCCACTCTCTGACCATCTCCTCCCCCCGCTCTCTGACCACCTCCTCTCCCCGCTCTCTGACCATCTCCTCCCCCCGCTCTCTGACCACCTCCTCTCCCCGCTCTCTCTCACCATCCCACCACCTCTCCCTGTACATCTCCTCGTCTAACCTCTCCCCATCCATCTTGTCCTCCTCCTCTCTGTCCATCCTATTCTTCCTCCTCCCTGTCCATGTTCTCCCCCTCCCCTCCCCTCTCTCTGTTCATCCCCCATCTCATCCTCTTTCTTTGTGTTCATCCCCTCTATTCTCTTTGTCCACCTTCTGCCCTCTCTGTTCCATCACCTCCTCCTCTCCCCGTACTCTGTCCATCTCATCCTCCATCATTTACTGTTCGTCTCCTAACCCTTCTCTATGCTCATCCATCCTTGTCCACAATTATAGCCACTAGAATACATTCTGATTTTACCTGCATAACACCAGAGTTGTTCAGGGTAGCCTCCCAAGTTGTGCAGGGCAGCCTAGATGTCATGCATTACCAACCCTTCTCACACCTATCCCCCACCCCCATGGGAGCTAGGTGGTTATTACCGTCACAGTGCTTTTTTTCAGATAATAAGCATTACATGTACCAAGTTTAATTGAAAATGATAAAGTGGTTCAGGAGTAGGGGTTGAATGTACCCACACCCATACATATATCCATTGTTGTGTATAAAACTAGCCTTTTAGTGTGTCTTTGCCAGCATATGAACACATCACATGTATTGCACACATCCTTCTTCTTCTGCCCCATCTCTCTTTCAGTCTCCTTCTTCCCACATTTCCCTGTCCATTTCCTTTCTCTCTATGCCTGTCCATCTTCTCTCTGTTCATCTTCTTCATCTTCCTGTTTTTGTCCATCTCCTCCTCCCCTTCTCTCTGTCCGTCTCCTCCATTCCATTCCATCTTTCTGTCCACCACCTCCACCTCCTCTTACCCCTCTCTCTACCCATCTGCTCACATTGCCTCTGTCCATCTCCTTTGCCTCTATCTACGTCCATGTCCTCCTTCCCTATTTCTATGTCCATCTCCCTCTTTCTGACCAATTCCTCCTCTCCTATTCCTTGCACATGTCCTCCTCCCCTCTCTCTGGCCTCCTCCTTCTCCCCACTCTCATGATCTCTTCTCCCCTTTCCATCATTCCCCCCTCCCTCTCATTATCTCTTCCCCATCTCCTCTCCTTTTCCATCTCCTCTCCCCCTCCCCCTCCCACCCCCATCCACCTCCTCTCACTCTCCCTCTCCATCTCCTCCCCCTTTCCCTGTCCATTTCCTTCTCCTCTCCTTCTCCTCTCCATCTCCTCCCCCTTTCCCTGTCCATTTCCTTCTCCTCTCCTTCTTCGTTTTCCTCCTGTGTACTAATCATTTCCATGTTCCACTGCTGCCTGCACCTCTTCCCCCTCTATCTGGTTCTCCCCCTCTTTCTGACCATTCTCCTCCTCCCCATCCCCTCTGTCCACCTGCTCCTCCTCACTCTCTCTGTCCATTTCCTCCTCCTCAACTGTGTCTGTCCATATCCACCTCCTGCTCCCCCTCTTAGTCCATGTCCTCCTCCCAATTTCTCTGTCCATTTCCTATGTTACCCAGTTTTCACTCCCACCCCCACCCCAATATATCAGCAATAAATGAATAGTGGAAAAGGAAAAGATTCTAATTGCCAAATCTCATATTTGTCAGGAGAATAAAAAATCAGTGCATCTCTTTGTACATAATATATTTGTATCCAATAAATGGAAAAGGTATTATGAAACCACGGAATTATGCTGTCCACCTCATCGCTGCAGAAATAATGAAGCAAATGAGAAAATAAATAATTGATTAAGAATGTTGCAAATGCCATGTCAGGAAACTGACTGGTTGTAAGTGCAAACAAATAAAGTATTCTTTTTCCCCCAGTGCCTCTAACACAGATGCAAGATGTTTTGTTTGTGATAATACAAGTACAGAAATACAGCAACAATATTTTAACAAGTAGAACTATAGCCAACAAAAAACCATTTCACATTTCTTTTAAATTTGTGACAAGAAAATAACTTACTCAAACAATGGAAAATCTATGGTGGAATGTAACAATATTATGAAAAGGATAATTGCTACTCACTAGCAGTCTGTGGCAACTGAAGCCACACGTTATCTGTCTGTAGTCGTGTGCGTGAGAGTTGCGTTTGCATGTCTGCGTGTCTGTCTGTTTGTGTGTGTGTGTGTGTGTGTGTGTGTGTGTGTTTGTTTGACAAAGGCCTTGTGGGCTGAAAGATTATTTTGTGACAGTCTTTTTGTTGTGCCTATCTGCGGCTCAGCATCTCCACTATTTGGTGAGTAACAAGTATCCTTTTCATAATATTGTTGAAAATAACTTATTTAAATTCAAGAATAAGTCTCTCAGTATCGATTTTCCTTTCTTACACAACTCCATTCCTGAGATGCTGCAAAATTTACTGTTTAACTGCTCCTGCTTCTGAGGAAGAAATGGCAACATTGTAAGTGGGTTTTTCTGTTTTGCAACTTATAAGTGTGGCTGGTCTTTCAGATGAAGTGCAGCATGACATACATCTGCCACGAATATGTTCACATTTTTCTGTTGTTATCTTTCAGAATAAGAATTTTTATGTAGCTATTTAAAGTGACAAGTATGAGACACTTTGGTCATACTGCGTTTGGAGCTCTTATACACCTGCTTTGACAACAGTCTTTTACAGGATCTTTATTATCAAATATGCCAGCTGTATACATTGGAATTGCATGAAAGAGGTTGATAGATTTAATGGACTCAATAGTCTTGTGCAAATCTTGTGTGGAACAAAGACCTTGCTTACTATTTTCAGTTCTCTATAATATCAAAATTTTCCGTAGCCGCTCGAAAAGCTGTGCCCACTTACCAAAAACTTGTATGTTATCTCTTAAAACCATCCAAGGTGAAATAGAGGAAAACTTGCTGCATGGGACTTGAAACTACATTGGAAACCACTGCTTAGTACAAAAAGCATGCACCGGTAGTAATGAACATTTGAAAACTGTTCTCCATGATTTGTCATTTGGAACAAGTCCATAGATGTAACAGAGTACCCAGAACACAATAGCAATGAAAACACACTTTACAAGAAAAATGGCACTTAGATCATTTTCCATTTTCGCTCTTCAGATGCTTGAAGAGAGTACAGATGATTATTATAAATATTTGCTCATATAGAATAATGATAAGTCATATGTAGAATACTTTATAAAAGTACTATTTTTGCAAACACTTTTCCATTGTTGTAATTTTTGGATGAATAAAGACATAATACTTAAATTCGAAACATGTATAATAAAAATTACAGTCATAGAAATATATAGTGGTCCTTCATAATGAGTGAATAACACATGTATAATAAAAATTACAGCCATAGAAATACGTAGTGGTCTTTCTTAATGAATGAATAACTGATATAAATACAGCGTCCATTGTGCACTTAGTTATTTAAGTTCTCTGACAATCTTTCATGATTTTTCTAACTGTGCATCAATATGATGATGGAAAATTATTGCTAGACTACAAACAGTGATGACTAACAATTTCTGTTGCTTGAGTTTAGGCACGCAATAGTGCAGTTAATGGTGACCAGAAACAGACAGCCATTCAGCAGATGGAAGAGGTGTGTGAGTAGGTACATAAACTGTGAGTGTTCATTTGGAAAGGGTGAGGGAGAAGCTTCACAGTAAGGTTTTATTCTACCGCTTATGGCTTGTTATGTCTTGCATCAAACTGACAACAGAAATAATGGATTTTGCAGTCCATGTGTAAATTAGCATTATTTTAAGGAAGAATTTCTGACTGAAATTGTAGTCTCACTGTAATATGTGTGTTTCTAGTTCTGCTGCCTCCCTAGTAAGTAAGTGATGCCCATTTTAATAGCTACAGTAGCAAGGACAACACACAAAACATTGCCTTCAAAAATACCATTGTCCAATGAATATCTGTGTGAGTGGAGACTGCTATCTCTAAATCTGAGATATCAATCACTTTAGAACAATACAGTATAAAGAGTAGAAAACTGTGGAAATCTCATTCATATAACTTACAGAGCAAGAGGCTGTTGCAGCATCAATAGATTACAATTTAAAAAATGTTACTGTAAAATGCTGACTAGAACAATTCTCCTGAACCATCATTGGCACAAGAAGTTGTAGAGTGTAAAATGACATCTTCTGAATTCATATTGATAGTAACTAAAAAAACTTTCTAGATCCCAGAGTACCCTACAAACAGAGGATCAGGGTTTAACATCCCGTTGAGAATGAGGTCATTAGGATAGATTACAAGCTCAGATTGTTTCAAGGATGGGGAAGGAAATCGGTTGAGTCCTTTCAAATGCACCATCCCAGCCTTTGCCTGGAGCAACTTAGGGAAATTATGAAAAACCTAAATCAGAGTGTTTGGACCTGGATTTGAACCATCATCTTCTTCGACTAGAATGTACTGTGCTAACCTTTGCACCACCTCGCTCGGTACCCTACAGATAGTGTGGATCATGATCTCTATGGATTTGCCTATTCATCTGGCGAGGTTCACTTACAAAAGAGCAAGATTAGGGTTAAATGTTCTGGTAATGAAGTCATTAGAGATTGAGCACAAGCTGGGATTGGGGAAGGAAATCACAATGTCCGCTGAAAGAAAACGTCTCAACATTTGCCTTACTTGATTTTGGGACATCATGGAAAAACTAAATCTGGATGACTGGACATTGGATTAAACATAGTTCACCACGTCTTTGAGACACTGCATTTGAGTAAGATCATGATGATCTCCTTCCAGTAGTCATAATTTATCTGTCAAACTATATTCTGTTCAAATTTGGAAAGATGTCTTTCTCAGAACCAGGATTTAGGTGTTCTAACATACTATACTGCAATCTGATCCATTGCTATTCTATGAATTACCGGTAATACCAATAAAGTTGTGCAAGGTGTATATGACCCGGGACAACTGGGAGATCTGGGAAAAACCCAGGAATTATTTCATGCGGGAAAAAACATGTGAATTTTTTAGAATTACAGGAATTTTGCATTGTTTTAGTTTTCATTTAAATTTTTGTAATTTTGACTGGTAAGAACCAATACTCTAACAAAGGATATTACTGTATCTCGCTACTGCAGAATAATACTGCAGCAATAAAACTTGAAGAAGAGAGGGAGGGGAAAAACCTCAAGTTACAATGCGCTGTATACAACAACAAAACACAGTGCTCATACAAGTGCCTGCCAACAACAAAATGTGACTCTGATGAGCATGACGTCACTACAGTTTACATTAGATTTGTATGAGCAGTTGCGAGCGAGCTCATCCATATGTGCAGTTGAGTCGCATATGAGTAGTACCTTGTTCCACATCTGGCTATAGAAGTGGGGCTGTTCGCTGTATAAGCAGTAACAGCAACCAACCAGATGCTACCTGGAAAAAGTTTACTGGCATATCTGCCAGATTCACACCTCGCGACAGGCCTGGGTCTAGGCGGGGGAGGGGGGGGGGGGGGGGGGATTCATGAGTAAAAAAAGCCTTGTTTCACAAAGTGCCAAGCACACAGCGCACGTTACTCTATTGATGATTCATATGGTTTTGAAATGCATCCATATTGGTATTTGAACATTTTTGATCACATTCTAAGTTGGTTTCTAAATGAATCATTAGTTGATTGTTGAATCCGTGCCTTCTAGAAATCTAGCTAGAAATAAACTTTCCTGCAGACAAAAGGAGACGTGGCTATATAAGCTGAGCGGAATAAAGCTGAATGGGTGAATGCCAATCACTGTTTGTTTTATGTGGTTAACTGGGTTTTTGAATCATCACCATTGTTATAATTACCAATGAAATACATAGATTCAGACTACCAGAGTGGAAATAAGTGATCAAAAGAAACAACAGGTAAGAAAGATTACGTATTATCTTCTCGGTGTATCCAAGAAAATGAAATTTTGACAGATAATTTTTGGCCAGACCGCTACACTAGTAAGGATCAGTTGTTCAGTCCCCAGCTAGCAGCCGCTGAAGTTCTATTCTGGGAGTAGTGTGGAAAATATGTTGTATGAACACATAATAACGCCTAACCGGAGAATAAACACGGGATAACTAAGCCGGTGATTGTGGCAGGGTTGCTGGAATTAACCGAAGAATAAGTTTTGATACTGGCAAGAATAGTTACAGAATTAGTGATGACAAGATTGTTTATTAGGATGAGGAAGGAGAAGAAACGGGGTCATCACACAAATTATGTAAGAATATGATGATTCCAAATTTATAAAATAATTTCGTACTACTACTTTTTGACCTCATGCTTGAGAAGCTGGAGCGTATGAATGAAATGTGAAACTATTTCCTAACATAAAGCTTTTTGCTTGTAATAGGCCTAATATCCATTTGATATTGGTACTTCATGAATTATATTCTGTCATGTTATAAAAATGATCATTTGTGTCAAAATAGTCTCATTTATGTGGTGTGTGTTAAAGTGCTGCAATATTAGCCAGGCCTATTTCATTTATCTAGCAGACAGTGGCAAAATACACCTAATCAGATCGAGAAATCACACCAGTCTTGGGTACTATTTGTATTAACAGACTTTTCAGTATTTGAAGAAGACATTTTGTTTTTTCATGTAGCAGAACGTTTGACGAACTTTAATGAGGTAATGCAGAAAGGAAGGCACGCCATGTAAAGCTGTAGCAAGTTTAGAGAGAAAACAATGCTAGGACATGAGTATTGAAGAATTATGTACTATTTTGTCGTTACTGGTTTTATGTATCCTGTATGTAATTTTATGTCACACGAAACAGCAACTTATTATCTAATAGGCAGTAAAGAGTCCAAATTTCCTGAAGAGTTCTTGTTCTTTCGGTTACAAATAATCCCATCCAGTATTAATCATGAGATTTTTTTGAAGAGGAGCAGTCCTGCCAACTGGGAGCAGGAGAGGTACCACAGGACATTTTAATTTCCACTGTCCTGAATATAGTTTGATGGCATCCATTACAAAATATATACTTAGAATTCCACAGAGTGAAATAGTGACGTGCAATAGAAGAAGGCTGTGTGAAGAGGCATGGCAGTGCACCATTGCATGCTGAAGACCAAGTAACATGCCTTAAATTTTCTTGAACACATATGTGTTATGTATAAAACTCTTCAGAAAGATGTTTACTACAAAATAAACATATTTTTGAAATTTTTTACATCCTACTTCAAATGCTCACGGGAGTGTGTGTGTGTGTGTGTGTGTGTAGGGGGGGGGGGGGGTCGACTATCTAGTATTACCCTGGTTCGGAAATATCGTCGATCCAGGGCTGATGCACATGGCAGTCTCAGTTGTAGTGGGGAAGTGGGTAGTCTCCATGTGACACGTGTTTATGTTTAGTGATTTTGCTGGTTCCTCTTCGTTTACAGTTCTCACATCAAATGAAACAAAAAAGGTTTCTGTGCCTCGGAGCTATCAAGTGAATTAAAATATGTTATTAGTTTCAGATTTTATTTCCACCCCTCTGACAGTTAAGCATTAATTGCCTTGCAGAACAATGAAGTTATTTTTGTCAGTTTGGTAAAGAAATTGGGCTATTATTAATCTTTTCCACTGAGGCAGACAATTTATCTGAAACGGAGTGTTTAATTCCACACGGTTGGCTAGTTTCAACTGTGCGCTGCATTTCAAGTGCACATTTTCATCTTCTAACATGTGTGGCATCATGCCATAATAAAGAACCAAACATGAGATAATACAGTACTGGTACTCCAAAAAATTTACATCCGAATCTGGACATACAAATGTGCACTTTAAGCCAAATTATGCATTTTGGTATGGTTCACGAAATTCCGATGCTCTTGGGGTTTCCTCTAATGCCTTTTTTTCTTTTATGACTTAATGTAATATCTTTTAATGTTTAACACGTGCGGACATATGGACTTCCTGCGTCGTCATATCGGTGCGAGCGTGACGATGCCTGTTATCTACCGCTCTCTGGCAACTACTGAAACGAACCTATTTCTAATAGGTCGCGGAAAAGTATTGCGAATGGTGGTTTGAAAAGTATTACTTTCAAAGTAAATTTCCTTTCATACAAGATGAACTATGTGCAAGAATGTACGATGAATTTCTTAAATCACAGTGTCTGACTCTCATTTAAAAATCAACTCCTTGAGGATGGCCATTTAGGAGAATTTCGAGCCCATAAGATCAGACATTTATGTCGTTATTAAAAATTTTACCGACACATTTGTATGATGTATCTTAAAGTGTAACATGTGCAAAAAAGATCGACATTATATGTGAAAGCTTAGCTTCTCCTGCAGCTTATTAATCTTAGAGACCAATATTACATGTTAAAGCTTTGCTTTCCTTGTAGCAACACTGTGTTTTTGTATTTATGTGTTCGTGCTACTTAACAGTAATGTTGCTATTGGCTGACCACATCACACGTCATAGGCTCTAAATATCTGCTGTCATTGTCTGATGAGATCACATGACATAAGGTATGACTGGCGTACAAAAGAGCAGCGCAATCTTGATTTCAATACTTCGGAAAGTAACATGCCGTGTTTCGCAGAATTCAAATTTATACTTTCATAATATGAAAATATGCTGCATACGTGGGTGTTTTTTTAATAAAGTGCAGGGAAATTCTACGCCGGTGTATAAAACCATAACCATTCAAAGGATTGATAAGTTTTACAATTCCGAGGAAAAGTACACTGTCACTTAACATGGAAAAAGTGTATTTTCACCCAGGGGAAAGTTTATTTTTAACCAGGAAATCCAGGATTTTTTTTTCCTTTGTCTGCTTGTACACCTTGTTGTGCCACACACACACACACACTTATGAGCCTTTGAACTAAAGACATGTACCAAGTGGTGTGCAGCAACCCACTTTTGCCCTGAAGATGGCAGCAGTGTATGGTGGGATGTGACACTAAAACCACTGTGGAGCAATCTTCATCCATGACCACTGACTGTTGTTTGTAATTCGAGAACATTGGTAAGACCGGTGCTTAGGTGTGCATATATCACTCTGTCTAGTGTCAGATGTGCTCAGCAGGCTAGAGATTTTCCTCAAACCGTTCTGACATTAGAATTGAGATGGTGGTGTACCGTGTGCAGGACACCGGTGGCAAACAGATGTACTTGACTGAACAGTAGGTCTTTGTTTCATCCACCAATGGGAGATGATGGCAGTTGTAGCAGGAGCCCCACTTCATGTGGTGTTAATAAATTGCGAATGGAATACCGTTACTGTCTGTCTTCGATGCCATGTTATCAAGCTGTAAGAGTCATTTTATGTGGTTTTCAGTGTCATAGGCCTCCATCATCAGTATGTGCACAAAATGTACCACAATTCATATGGCAGTCTTATGTATTTTCAGTCGTTTGACTATTTGGTGTTTCAGCAGCAGTGCTAATCTCATTGTCCTATAAAAGCCACTGACAGAAGTAACAAGGTTGCTGGCTTCTGTACAGCATATTGAGGAAGTGGCTCTTAATGATATGGCTAATCACTAGATATTGTTGTCATGGTCTAAATTGGCAAATAATTTGCTTCAGTATGGCTCACCTGCCCACTGTTACAATGTTTAATAGTTGTCAGATACTACGGACATCAACATGTGGCCCTTGGCAGCTGGCTCCAATGGCAGTAGTTACCCTCTAAGTGAGGTACTCATTGTACACCACTGACACAATGGGAATGAGTGTCCACGTTGACCACCCAATGTGCAGAATGAAATGCACCAATATTGCATGTTCTTCACATCCTATAATTGATTACTGTTCTAGTGACCACTTACAAAGTCTGATGCCATTAGAGTTGTCTAACACACTGAACTGTTACATTTGTCTTGATGACATTACAGCAGTGTCCCTCACACAACAGCTAAATCTAATTCAGTTGCATCTATCACACACTATTCTTAGCTCAAATGGAATAAACTGTTATAAAAGAAAAAAAAGTTGACAGTTGTAGTAAAAAAAGATAATATTCTGAATGATCACAGCAAGTTTTTAGCAAACCAGCACCAACATACACAATCTTGAGAGAGAGAGAGAGAGAGAGAGAGCAATATTCTAAGAGGTTAAATACCAAACATAAAATCATTATTGGAAAACTGAGGGCTCTGTAAAAAATAAACTAAAAGATGAGGTAGTACTAATGTAAATGTGAGCTCAAATTTTCAGAACATAATCGCAATCTTTTTAACATGCAACTCGCCGCTCACTCCAAGAAGCTCCCTTAACTGTAACTCTCTCCGTTGCTGTGATTCGCTCATACCTACCCAGCCACTCCCACTTGCCCATCCTCACTCACTCATTCAACCCAACTCATTGTCATTTTCTCTTTGTGTGTGTCTGTCACTGTCTTATGTCTCTCAGTCACAATCTCCTTCATTCTGACCTACTACTACTAGTACTACTGCTACTGTCTCTTCTCACTGTCGCCCCTGTCTCCCCTTGCTTTCTCATACTGCTACTATCTCATTCACTCCTTCCCATGCTGCATTATCTTCTCATTGTCACTAACTCTCTCTTCCTTATTGTCATTGTCATAGACTCAGTCTCTCATTATCGCTGGGTTTCACCCACTTCCACTTTCTCCTTCTATTTATTTCTCTCTCATTGTTATTGTCTTCTTTGCTCTTTTCCTAGCACTGTTCAGTCACTGTCAGCTATGTTCCACTGCCACTGTGTCCCTCTCCTCCTATCATACTGCCCATGTCTCTTTCACTCTTTCTATATCATAACCACTGTTCTACTAACTTCCATGCTGGAATATCAGCTGTGTAAGGAAAACATAGATTGCCACTTACAGTAAAGATGATAAGTTAAAATGGAGACTGGCACAACTAAAAGACACACACACACACACACACACATTAGCTTTCAGTCACAACCTTCGTCAGAAAAAGTCTCTCTCTCTCTCTCTCTCTCTCTCTCTCTCTCTCTCTCTCTCGCTTTCTCTTCACAAGCAAGCACGCCACATGTGAACACATGACTGCCATTGGCATTCTGATCCAAGCTGCCAGAGATGGCAGTAATGTGTGCGTGAGGTGTGCTTGCTTGTGCGAGTACATGTGTGTGGGTGTCTTTTTCTGATGAGGGCTATGGACGAAAGATGACATGTAAGTGTCCTCTAGTTGTGCCTTTCTCAACGTAACATGTCATATTTATGGTAAGAGTAATTTATCTTTGCCTTACATTGTTGATCTTCCAGTACTTATTACTTGACTATCTCTTCCCCACTGCCACTGTCTCCTCTCTGAGCACAAAAATGTCTCCTCCTCTCTGAGCAGAAAAAAAAGCATGAATATGTTTGCATGCTAAATTTTTGGAAATATTTTTAAAGATGCTAAAAATGGTAGAATATGCAGTACCCCACTTTCCAGTCAGTCTTTTTAAACAAGAGCATATTAGTCTTTTTTGTGCTCCAATAGGAGCATTTTTCTGTTGGTTCCCTTCTTTTCCCTGCCATAGCAGGGCATGTCATTCATATGGATAGAACTTCAAGGATTATTAAATTTTTGATAGTTTACTTATATAAATTGAAATAACGCAAAACTACTTTTACACCTCAGTCTGGATTTTACAGGCACAAAAATTTTGCTTGTGTTTCAGTACTACAGTAAGTCCTTCTCAGAATCCTTTGGATGGCAGTGGAGACATTTTACAGAATATTTCTCCGTGCTATGTCACCTCATAAACTTTATTTTCACCTCACATCAGAGTTTACATGTACAAGCAGAATAACTTTAAACCTCTGTAGCTTGGAAACGGATAAAGATATCAAGAAAATATTAAAGGTTGTTCGAAATCAGAGATCTTGGGAATGTATTGGAAAAGTTTCAGCCATTTGCTGCACATAGCCATCTTGAAATCCACAACTTGGTGTGGGTATGAAAAAATGGTAGAAAAAGGTTTTTTGGGTTTCCAAGGAACTGCACATGAACCAATAACGATTTTTGAAAAATGGGAAGATGGAACTTCTACTTAAATGCCCAGAGAACATACTGTTCAAATCTGAGCAGTTTGCTCTCGTTATTTATTGTTTCAATTTCGCCTCTCACTGGATTTTATGTGCGTATTTTAGATGTACATGTAAGGTAGCTTTGAACCTCTGTATCTTGGAACTGGATAAAGATATCAAGAAAATTTTCAAGGATGTTCGAGATTGGGATCTTGGGAATATATCACAAAAATTTCAGCCATTTGCTGTGCATAGGTATCAAGGAATCTGCAGTTTGATTTTGGTAGATTTCTTTCCCCCCAGAGGGTTGGGGGGGTGGGGAGGGTTGAGGAAAACCACCCATGAACTACTGGTACCTCCATAAGCCACTTAAGGCCCACCGTAGGTCACATCGAATGCAAAAATAACCAACTGATTTCCTTCATTTGCCTAAGCAGAAGGAAATGTATAATATTCATACTTTTATCCTGTACTGTAGGACAGTGACCTAAAATGAGCCTTCTGTTGGATATACAAATGACCCCTAGCCCAAGGACCATCCAAAACACTTGACCCTAACTTTCTGTCATCGGCAGAACCGGAGGTATGAGTCCCAAAAGAATCCTCTTTTTATGGGCAGCATTTTGGAATAAATTAGTTAGCGCTAGCTGTTGTGTGCATAGCAATAAGAAGTTTACAATACTCGAAAATAAAAGATGGAAACTAACAAAAATGAGGAAAGGCAACACACACACACACACACACACACACACACACACACAACTTACACTCCATTTCCATTGCACCCACCAGCAGCACGTAATGACATTGATGTATGTGTTCTTTTTGTCAAGTGGATATGCTTCAAGTAGAAAAAGAGCAGTAACTGAAAAGCAAGTGAAGTGTATGGTGTTTCATATGATCTATATGCCACACATTAATCGTGTGTGTGATAAGTGATTACTGTTATAACTTCAAGTTGAACAAATATATTTCAAGCAAGACACAATACATGAAAGTCACAGATCAAGTTAACAGAGTAAGACGTGTGTACACTTTAACAGTCAAATCATAACTGAGTCCGAGTCTAGCGGCCGCTGCTGGCTCACCGCTTAGGTGGCGCTGCTGCTGCTGCATGGCTGGCTGACAGCGTCGCATGTAGAGGACACGCGTAACTGCGCGGCGGCACTTTGAAAGATCAGCAAGTCACAACCCTTTTCCCCCCTTTGAAGTTTTTGCACAGATCTTGATGGAGGTGGCCTGTAGATTGCTAACGTCCATAGGTGTTGTTTGACTGGCCGTAAAGTGTCGAGGAGGAGGCTTCTCGTATGGACTAGAAACTGCTGGGAAGCAGCGTCGAGAGAAAGTTGATGATATGCTTCTGACAGGTCAAGTTTAGAAAAATACTGGCCTCCAGCAAGTTTAGTGAACAATTCTTCAAGTTGAGGCATAGGGTAAGTGTCGATAAGGCATTGAGCATTTACAGTGGCTTTGAAATCGCCACAGAGACCAATATCACCATTTGGCTTAGCAACGACGACGACGACACGAGAGGACCACTCACTGGAAGTGACAGGAAGCAAGATCCCTGAAGCAGTGAGACGATCCAGCTCCCATTTGACCTGGTCACGAAGGGCCACAGGAATGGGTCAAGCCCGAAAAAACTTAGGCTGAGCAGTGGGTTTGAGTGTGATATGAGCTTCAAAGTCGTTTGCATGGCCTAACCCAGGAAAAAAAGGGACGAAAATGTCATTGACAAGGAATCCAATTGAGCATAAGGAATAGCATCAGAGACGATATTGACAGATTCATCTATGGAGAACCCAAAAACGCGAAAGGCATCGAAACCAAAAAGATTCTCCATGTTACTATGGTCGACCACAAATATGGGAACAGTGCGAACGACAGATTTGTAAGATACCCCAGCATCAAATTGTCCCAACTGAGAAATCTTCTGTTTATTGTAAGTCTGTAATTGCCTAGTGACGGGTGACAAGATTGGAGAACTCAACTGAAGATACATCTGAGAATTGATGATAGTGGAAGCAGAACCAGTATCCACCTGCATGTGATCATCTCAACCAAGTATTTGGACAGTGAGGAATAACTTCCCTGAAAGGGAAGAAGTATAATTGACAGAAAACACAGACTCAGAATCAGTGTCATGTTCATGAAGATCATGTATGCGGTCGGATTTGCAAATGGATGACACATGACCCTTCTCCCCCCCCCTCCCCCATTTGTGACACACGGCCCAACATTGTGGACAATCTACTCGTGAATGTTTTGTAAAACACCGCGGACATGAAGGAAGTCGCTGTGGGTTTTGCTGCAGTTTCTTAGAGGTTTGCTTATGGTTAGGAGTGTACTGCGGTCACATTGGCCGGCGGGGACACGCCACACGCTTTGTCAACATCGCACACAGGTTGTATTTCCCGACGTCGCCCCATGCCTCTGTTTGCGCTCCAGCGGCGCGAGAAATTTCAAAAGGCTGAGCGATGGAGAGGACTTCATCTAGAGTCGGATTTGCCAACTGAAGGGCACATTGCCTAACTTCTTTGTTGGGCGCCGATCGGATAATAGCATCCCGTACCATGGAATCGGTGTAGGATTCTTTGTGAACTTCAGTAACAAATTGACACTTTCTACTGAGGCCGTGAAGTTCAGAAGCCCAAGCACAATAGGATTGATTTGGTTGTTTTTGACAACGATAAAAAGGCAACACCAGAGGCTACCACATGCATTTGCTTTTGAAAATAGACAGACAGAAGTGAGCACATTTCAGCAAAGGACAAAGACGCATGATCTTTCAAAGGAGCTAATTGCGACAACAACCGATACATTTGAGGTGAAATCCATGAAGGGAACAGAGACTTACATGTTTGTTCGTCCACAACATGAAATGCCAGACAGTGCTGTCAAAGATGTTTTTTGTACTCAGACAAGTCTTCCGCCATCTCGTCGTAAGGAGGAAAAGGAGGTAGAGAGAACGACAAGAGACGCCCCGCATTTGATGCCGCGACGAAATCACAAATACCATTTGTGAGAAGCGTTTGCTGTTCTATGAGACCTTGCAATAGTTGCTCTAAAGTAGCCATGGAAACATGTGGGTCAACGATGGAAAAGAAAAATCACTACCTCGTTGATAATTGTTATAACTTCAAGTTGAACAAATATATTTCAAGGAAGACGCAATACATGAAATTCACAGATCAAGTAAACAGAGTAAGACGTGTGTACACTTTAACAGTCAAATTATAACTGAGTCCGAGTCTAGCGGCCACTGCATGGCTGGCCGCTTAGGTGGCGCTGCTGTTGCAGATGGCTGGCAGACAGCGCCACATGTAGAGGACGCGCGTAACTGCACGGCGGCACTTTGAAAGATCGGCAAGTCACAACAATTACATTTACTCTGTTACTGAAAAAGCGTCTGCAGAATGCTACCTTTAGAAAGTATTAAGTCTACCGAAAAGTAGCATTCCAGAACATCAGATGAGAAAGGAGAGGTGAAAGAAATACCAATTAAAAATCTTGAAACTTGTTTGTCAATGAGACTTTTAAACGCATAATAAATGGCAAAATCACAGAAATGTTTTTCAGAGATGTTATTTCCTATTCTTCCTATAAAAATCATTTAAAAAGACTTAGAAAGGGTAATTTCCATGGTGTTAACTAATGCAGTGTAAACAACTAATGTAGTTTCTTATCTTCTCATAGCAGTACCTATTTGTGTATCGATAATGAGTTGTTATATTTTCAAGAATCAACAAAATTTACAATAGTAAAGAGTTTGTAGCCTTCCCCTGATACTTCATTTGCTGTCTTTGCAAAGTGTGCTAGTAATATGGGATTGTTTCTGTTAATGGTGCATGGAATTATGGATTTTTGTGCTAAGTTCCTATGTAACCAAACTTCTGGGGTCATTGGTCCCTAGGCTTACACACTACTTAATCTAACTTAAACTAAGGACAACAAACACACCCATGCCCAAGGGGAGACTCGAACCTCCAACAGAGAGGAGGAGGGAGGGGGGGAGAGGGAGCTGCACAAACCGTGCAGTTTCCCCGCACAGCTGTTAATGGTGCAATTTTAGTGTAGTGTGGTATGCTTTTGTTGTTGAAAGGAATATTTACTTACTGAATTTGATCTGCGTTGCTGGAGAGAAAGTCACATAATAAAACTACATGTATGTAGACATGAAATGTGTTCATCATTGATTACATTATTGATTTCATTTTAATACAGTAATCTCTTGTCTGCCATGTTATTTTGATGTCATGGAGACTGATTTGCTTTGAAGAAACCATTCTTGTGTTATGTTGAAACATGCTTTTTTTTTGTAGGTGGAAGTTTGTTGCACCAATGAATGTAATGCGTAGTCGAGTTGCGTTGGTTGCGAACATGGGTAAGCTGTGGGCAATTGGAGGATACGACGGTGTTTCAAATTTATCTACAGTTGAAGTCTATGACCCAAATACAGATTCATGGTCATTTGTAGCATCAATGTGTGCCCATGAAGGAGGAGTCGGTGTGGGTGTCATACCTATATGTAAAGACTGACAACTGAGTGTCAAAATTATACAGTTAATTTGTTGAAATGTTTATTGTGGATGGTGATTGTGGCTTGGCTGACTTTTATTTCTTCACACACGTTTCATAACTGTTTTTTTGTAAATAATTTATGTTCTTGTTGCGTTTTATTTTTTGTTCTATATTTAAAGAAATGTCATTCTTGATCTGATATGGATATTTGCTTTCACAGCGAACGATCTCAGATTTCAAAACTGTTAAGAAATATATCTGAAATAATAGTCCAGCGATAAAATGAATATGATTATTGTCATATTTAATTGGTTGCAAATTCTACGTGTGGATTAAAAGAGTGTGATTATATTGCACGTTTGATATGCCAAGAGAATGAATGTGAAACAATTAAAAATTGAGATTATTTTTAAATGTTTGTTGTTATTCTTATTGCCATGCAAAGTTTGCATTTTTAATGATCATATTATTATCTACTTAATATTTTCTTCTTTTAAGTGGTACTGTGATAAAACTGTAAAAACCACTCTAATAGTAAATTTTAGCAGTTTTTTTAACTGCTACACTAATAGTACTAAAGGAGGTCTTGATTATGGGATTATAGTTTGCAGAATTAAATTCATTAAAATGATTTAATTTCTTTGTAATGGTAAGCTATAGGGTAATGTTGTAAATTATGCTACTATTCACTGCTAATATGGAACTCAGACTTTCCTAACTTAGTTTTCTGGAAGAGTATGCTGTTGCGTGGCATCATTTCCCATGTATTGACATAAGACCTGCAGATTCAAGCTGTGGCCAGAAGAAAATTTTGGCTCTTGTTCTTTACTAAAATTGATTACCTTCTGCTGTTTGCAGTTCCACCATTTACAAGCAAACATACAAACAATTATGAAAAATAAAATTATGCCATTATCTGTTGTTTGTAATTTTCGTTAATGGGATTAAGCCAAACTAACTATACAAGCAGTGTGATACAGCTGTCTTATAACAGTCAGTCTGTCTGGTAGTAACAGAAGCACTGTGTTGATAATAAGCTGTGGTTCTGAGATAAACTGTTCTCTCTCATGAATTTAGTCATCATCAACACTAATACTGGCCATTTATGAACCTCTCAAATTCAGAATTTCCTCAGCTATCTCATTACGCTTACAATCACAGAAATTTCACTACCCCAATTACATTCACTTACCACAGCACATCTTAAGGAGTATGTTAAGAGAAATCTGTCACAATTATTGATAACATTAATTAATACCCTCCTCCAACCTCTCCCTCTCAGTGGGAGTGTCTGTGTGCAACTGTATATGCCCAAATTTCTCTCTTTTTACTGCTTTTTGTATTATGATTTGTTTTATTCTTCCTTTGGAGTTTATTGAACATTTCTGTAATATTTTTGTACCCTTACATTAAATTGACCACCAGTTGTACAGGCTCATCGTTGAACTTTTAGTTTTTGTACTCATCTTGTTCATTACGGCTGGTAAGTGATGCTAAAGTAGAGGCTTCTCAATTTTCTTTAAAGCTTCGTACATACAAAAGCTTCTTCTCCTTAGTACACACCAAATGAAACAATCCTTTTAACTACTTCTCTACTGCTGGGTTCACATGGCCAGGGTTTTTCAATCGTCATGCACATAAATTTGAAGAATTGTGGCTCAACTTTGATGCCCTGCATAAGCAATGAAGAAATATTTTATTACCTTCCAGTAATATTAAGAATGAATTGCCAGTTAGTGCTCCAAGAACTAATTTTTCACAAATAATTCTGAGTATCACAACAGTTTCCGTAAGTGACCACTTCTTAATTATAACCTTGTTTCATGAATGATGGCGGTTCACATAGGTCAAGGCACAGATGAGTATTCCAGTGTTGTCAGTTCCAAATAGCATTTGCAGTACTCGCATACACGTGCTTTGTACTTGAAGAAAGCATGAATCTTGCAAATTACGTCTCTCACTTGCTCATGCAGACTTTCTCACTTATGCAGACTTTCTCACTTATGCAGACTTTCTCACTTATGCAGACTTTCTCACTTATGCAGACTTTCTCACTTATGCAGACTTTCTCACTTATGCAGACTTTCTCACCTATGCAGACTTTCTCACTTATGCAGACTTTCTCACTTATGCAGACTTTCTCACTTATGCAGACTTTCTCACTTATGCAGACTTTCTCACTTATGCAGACTTTCTCACTTGTCGCCAACATCTGCAATGACAGCTCGCAACAAATGGAATAAAAATTCACTAAACAATACACTACGATAACATTTGATGCTTGCATTGCTTAGACATTCACAGCAGAGTGCTCAGAACAACGCTGTATGTTCATTGGCTGTTGGAGAATACATGAATGAGATGTGCAGAAATAGCCTAAACTCGACTGCCATCATTTGTAATGCCATCTGTAGTTTCATCATTTGCAAACAGTGTTGAAAAACTAAATAAAAGTGGTTCTGCAAACACACCAGAGGTGTGTTGAATTTCTGATGTTGATTCCATAATAATGGGCTATATCTGAGAAAAGTAATCTTTTCAGTTGCATATTCCTCTGAATATTTTTGAGCACGTAATTATATTAAATATTAAAGTTTCAAGGTCAGAAGAAATCTGGATGTCAAGGGGTACAGCACCTATAATACTGCTCTTATCTGTAACCTTTCACATGTTGTGTTTTTATTATGCAACATGGAGCCATTTGGATTGAAGTGTATAGTGTGTTCACAAGGAGATGAATGAATTATGAGGGGGAGGGGTGGTGAGAGAGGGGTCATGGGAAGCAAGCCCCACCCACCAACTCCCAGCAATTGGCTGACAAGGGAGAGGGGTTGGTTGGCGGGAACAAGCTGCACTTACATTTCAAAGTGCTAACACTACACTTCTGCTCATGTGTCAGTTTATGCTCCAAGCGGTTGGACAGAAGCTCTTTATTTTTGCTCTTCTGTCCCTTCCCCTTTTCAGAGGAGTGGAAAGAGTATCTGGTGCTGCTCATGATGGGCCAGGAACCACTAATCACTCATTAAAAAATCTATTAATTTGTATGTAATACAACACAGCACAACAATCACTTTGCAAGGTTCTGTATTAGATTGCTGTGGCTGGACACGAAACATGAGCGGGCCAAACTCAACCGATTTCTGCCAATTCAGAAGTGGGTAGTCCTCGTTCATCTCTTTGTGAGCAAACTGTATCATTAAACTATGCCCAGCTCTGAATTCTGCAAGTCATTTTGAAATGTATGACTGAGAAATAACTCCACTGTTCCTGTGTTTAGAGTCATGTGTCAATTCCTGTTGTAATGCTTGTATGATTGAACTATAATTTAACTATCCCCTTGTGTTCATTATTTGCATGTATGGTGTGATGGCAGTTGGCAGCTGAGTAGCCTTACGTTACTTATAAATTATTGATTGTTAGAATTTTTAAGGTAACATAATGTGATATTTAATTTTAATTTTCTGGTTCGCGTATTGTCATGATTTTGAAGCGTTTGCACTTATTGCAGTTTTCTCTGTACACCATCTCTGATATACTGCAGTAACTGCACTCCTTTGTTTTTTTTTTTTTTTACTGACTTTTATCTTGAACTCCAGACACTGGAAGGGATAAGAAGATCACATTTTGTTGCTCTTTCCTTCCGTTCCCTTCCTTAACATACCTGAAATTTTTGAAAATATTGTGCCTCTTCTTGAGTCACTGACTGTCACAGTCATAAAGCATCATTTTATGTAACTTGCTATAGATACCCATAAGTGCAGAGCACTGAGCCTGTATTCTCTCACTTTGGGCTGGAATTACTGAGGCATAAATGGAAAACTGGTAAGTGCTTGATTCTATCACTCGATACAGCACGTGTTGGGCAACCTTTTGCTGGCAGTTTATTGCTCCATCTTCAAGAGAAACTGTGCTCTCCATTTCTTGTTATGGCAATTAGAGCATTCTGCATCTGCTCTTTTCTTTAACCAGTGACATTTCTTGACTAGCATTGTAGTGCTTCCTTTATAACATGGTTAATATGTAAAGGAACTGGCAGTGATTCAGGCCTTAAAAAATTGGAGGAGTTGGTATGAGATAGAGCTGATGTGATGTCATTATAATTTTTTCATTTGTCTTACCTAGAATTATTGGTAGGAAGAGGATTTGTTATTTCTAAGAATGTCCACTATTGTGATTCAGGAGGGTAGTTTAGCAATGTAATGTTGAGACTCTTTGTATGATTTCCTGTAATGTTAAGAACATGGCTGTGAGTAGCTGCTTCAGTAATTTTTAGTTAGTGCACATTATTTACCCTGTACATGAAGCAGATGTGAACTAAAAGATCATTTCTTTGAAAGGATGCAAGTGTTTCAATACTGTATTATATGAATGGTTCTTAAAAAGTGCAATCTGTTTTTACCACTTTTGATGTTAAATATTGGAGTACAAATTTGTTTTATCCTGTTCATCAAGAAGCATACTAAATATTGTAAGAAAATTATTTACCTTAGAACTGAAAAAAATGCTTTCTGTTGTAAAAACAAGAACAACAAGAAAGAATATGAAAGAGGAAACATTGAAAGACAAATCAAATGTATTGTAAGCTGTCAGAATTGTAAATATATTTATGTAAATAAAAATATTAAATGAATTTTATTTTCTCCTGTTAATAATTGCTTTCATATGAAAGTTACACTGTTTGCCACCTTGAAGCACTCACATCTAGTAGTAGTAGTTGTAGTTGTAGCTCACTCATATTTCGTTTTTACACATTTCAGTGGTTGTAGAAAATAAATTCAGTATGATTTGTTGATATAGGCAAGTTGATGACATGGAAGATATCAGTTGGGGGGCTGGCAGTGGGGGAAGGATTTATGATGCTCTGGGAAGCAGTTGTCTTGGCTGTAAGATGGGATGCTCCAGGAGATAAGTTGGAGGTGTTAGTATAACACAACAGAGGTGGATGTGGTTGGTACTTCAAAGACTACCACAATGGGACCATCAGGATGATTGTCTTTTCTGTATTTTAGACAACCGCTAGAACATATGTGTAGGGTTCTGTAGATCAAGTAGTTCTGTTGAAGCAGAAGTGAAACCTTGTGAGAGGGCTTAGGGTATTTTGCAATTCATTCTTAATTTAAAGAATTTGAATTATGAGGATCAGTTTTGTATAATATATCATAGTGGTCAAGGATCGATGTAGTTCCTCTGTCATGTACTCCTTTCCTAAGGAGGAGAAGAACACTGATGGTGATGATGATGATGATGATGATGATGATAGAGCTGTCTGTATCCATATCATGGCTATACTTGACTCTGCAAGGTTAAGGACTGAGGTTTCAGATATGACTCGGAGGAAGGTTTGGGAGATCATGCTGTAAGGTGCAAGAGTTCTTGGAATATCTAACAAGAATGTCTTTAGGAGAAAGGAGAAGTTTCTTCATGTGGTTGACCTGGAACTTTTCATTTGTAGGTTTAAAATAGATTATGAAGGTAATCTCCATTTGAGAAACTGGATCCATGAAATGATATCTCTAAGTAGGATAATGTGGTTTGTAATGTATGGGGGGAAGAGGGGGGTTAACTAGTAGTTACATGGCTAGACAGTGAAGTGAGAGGTATTGTGAATGATGGTTGCAGGAAAGGAAGAAGATCCCTGTGGCGGTTGCACCAGTATGGTGAATAGCTTCCGCAAATGATGTTTGGCTTTTTATTCAGTTTGGTTGGTTTAAAAGAGGGGGGGAAGGGAACAAACTGGTAGGTCATCGGCCCTTGTTTTGAATAAAACAATGCCACATGGGTGAGAATAAAAAAATTAGACTTACAAAACAAAATGGAATAAAGAAAAAACCACAAGAATGACGGAAGGGCATCAAACACTTAAATGGACAAAAGAGGACAAGAGAAAGAAATGCAAGAAACAGGTAGAAGATATTAAATGACAAAGCAGATTACCATGGCTGGCTGAACATGAGAATAAAATGGAGAAGCCAGCCACTCTGCACCACATTAAAACCTCCACCCTAAAAGAACTAGGGTGGAGGACACAGAGGGACAAAGGACATGTTTTAAAACTTAGATCAAATGATAAAATCCACCCTCACGAATAAAACATAAAACTAAATCAGCCAATGAGGCGTTGTCAGATAAAATTAGCAGCAACGAGTCTGGCAACCCAAGATTTCGTCACAGGGGACTCAAAGTGGGACAGTGCACCAGAATATGGGCCACTGTCAACCGGGCGCACCGACACTGAGGCGGGTCTTAACGGCACAGGAGGTAGCCATGGGTTGCCCAAGTGTGGCCAATGCGGAGCCAGCAGAGAAACACAGAACCCCTGCGAGAGGCCCGCATGGAGGACTTTCACACTTTTGGAGTCTCCTTAATGGCACGCAGATTGTTGTACATACAGAGACTATGCCATTCTGTCTCCCAAAGCCAAAAAACCTTGCGGCGTAAAAACGAACGCAGGTCAGTTATTGGAATGCCGATCTCCATAAATGGTTTCTGTGTAGCCTGTTTGGCCAGCCTGTCAGCAAGTTTGTTGCCTGGGATTCCAACACGACCTCAGATCCAGACAAACATCACTGGACCATTCCAGGGCGTAGATGGACTCCTGGATGGTCGCTACCAAAGGATGACGAGGGTAGCACTGGTTGATAGCTTATGTGCTGCTCAAGGAGTCAGTAGACAGAGCATGAATGGATGTGCTCAAGAGTGCGAGATATAGCCACCAGCTCTGCAGTGAAAACATTGCAGCCATTGGGCAAGGAATGTAGTTCAATATGTCCTCCATCGACATACGCGAAGTCAACGTGACCATCAGCCATCGAGCCGTCGGTGTAAACCACTTCATGGCCTCGGTAGATGTCAAGAATCGAGAGGAATTGGCAGCGGAGAGCTGCGGGGTTAACTGAGTCCTTAGGGCCATGTGGAAGGTCCAGGCAAAGCCACAGCCTAGGTGTACACCATGGAGGTGTCCTTGAATGGACCTCTAGTATAGGTGGTAAAGGCAAGGACTCCAGTTCGGATAGAAGGGATCAGATGTGAACTGCAATTGTAAGCCATGACACAGGCCGTTGATGCAGGAGATGAACCGCCGTGGGTGGAAAAAGGAGACGGTAATTCAGATGTGCAATGTAACTGGCGAGTAGTTGTGCATGCTTAACCTTCAATGGAGCGATTCCAGCCTCCACCAGGACGCTTGTCACTGGACTCATCCTAAAAGCTCCTGTCACTAGCCGAACGCCACGGTGGTCCACTGGGTCCAGTAAACGCAGTACTGAGGGCGCCGCCGAACCATAAACCACAAGTAAAGCTGCAGCAGCTTAGAGTGATCTGCACCTCAGTTGGTGTTGCTCATGCAGCAGAGGGCATTGAGATGCTGCCAGCACTTCTGCATAAGCTGACGAAGGTGAGGAAGCCAAGTCAATCGGGTATCAAAAACCAGTCCTAAGAATTGAAATGTCTCAGTGGCTCTGGTTCCAGATGAGCAGTACAATGCCGACAGAAGTGCATAACACACAACTTTGCAACCGAAAACTGGAAACCGTGGGCTAGAGCCCATGATTGCGCCTTTTGGTTGGCTCCCTGTAGGCGCCGCTCAGCAACACCAGTACTTGTGGAGCAGAACGAAATGCAGAAGTCATCTGCATGTAGAGAAGGTGAGACAGATGGCTCTACAGCTGCTGCTAGACTGTTAATGGCCACTAAAATTAGAGATACACGATGTCCCGCAGTCAATTCAGACAAGTTTTGTCAGTTTTACATTTTTCCGACAACAATAATAAACCGGATAATGCCACCTGGCTTTTCAAAGTTCAATTCGTAATTGATTATTTTTCCAAAAGTTTAAAGAAACTTTGATTAAAAGTTAAAACATCTCATTTGATGAAGGAATGAAACTGTGACGTGGATGATTAAATTTTAAGGTTTACAATCCATTGAAAATTATGAAATATGGCATACTCATTCGGATGCTGTGTGATTTGAGCACGGGATACATTTTCGCTCACAAGATACATTCCGGCCCGGACAGCCTTTAGCAAACAGTGATGGAACTATTGACATCTTCTTATCACCTCTACATGGATACTTATTATAACAGTGTGAACTTGCATAAAAGTTACTTGAAAAGAAAATGCAAGTTTGTGGGATGATACAATAAAATAGAGGATTTCTGGAAAAATTAAAGTGCGCAAAAGTCAATGTGTTTGAAGCTTGTCATCAACGGAAAGGTGAAGTATTCGTACAGGTATGGAGAGCTTCAAAAACTAAAATGATATGAATGATCTCTACAATACATAATGCCACTTTGACTGACACTCAAAGAAAACTTAGAAAAACCAATTACACAATAAAAAAAACCTGAATGTGTATTAGACTACAACAAATACATGAAAGGAGTGGATCGGGCAGACCAATATTTGAGTTGTTATCCTATATACAGAAAAACTACAAAATGGCCAAAAAAGGTTTGCATGTACCTCTTTAATTGTGCATTATTTAATGCATTCCATACAAGTCAGTATTTCAATACAGAACATAAGAGTCTCCGATTTCATGATTTTTTATTGAAAGTCTTATTCGTGGATAAAATACCACGTATTGAGCAAAACTTGGAGGTTGCCACTACATCACGTACATCTTATCACAGACTTTCCAGTCACATGAGGCAACATCAACTAACACTTATTTCCAAAACAAATAAATGGGAAAAAAAAACAAATGTGCAAGTCTTGTGGAGTTGCTTTACATCTTGGAGACTATTTTTCTGCGTATCATATGAAGGAGAAATACTAAGTACCAAAGACAATGCAAATAAGCAAATACATGAAACAAACAAATTTTGTATTTATTTACGTATGTGTATATATGAAATTTCATGAAAGTAGGGGAACAAGGTTCAGAACTGATGAGAACTAATGATGAGATTAGTGGAACTTCACAATTTATTATTTCCCGATACTGTCAAGAACGGCTGGTGACAAGGCAAGTAATCCGACTTACCACTGCCAGTGCCAAGCGAATGGATTTGTACAAGACATGCGGATGACAATGTCTTAAGTACCATACATGCACAAAGAAAAGGTTGATTTCTAGTTTAGCTTTCGGACAAAGATCGAATTCAAAGAGGACTATCCAGTAAAGAAGGGGGCAAAGAGAGATAAGCTCTCACATTTAATACTGTATCTGGATGCCTCTTTGCAAAACAGCAGTCAATCAAGGCAGATTGGACAAATGCATAACCCAAAAATACGGTAGCTCATTTATGTCAACTTAGGGGTAGGTCACATATGCTTACACATGTACCCTACAACTGTTCTAGCTGCAATAACAGGCTTTATTCATGATTGTGCAGTTATACTGGTCGTAACTCAGGATCATTTGCATATTAAATAACAGTTAAATGTCTGTGAATTAGGAGGCTCAGTGATGGTTGGCAACACAAAAATCTATGGATAAATTAAAATCCATTATTTATTCTTATTCATTCAAATACTACTTGAAATGGTGGCCCCTCAGTGATTCAAAGAGTGCATAAGTACTGTGTGCTATCTAAGTACATGAAATATTTCACGTGGAATAAACCTCTATTTAAATAAATAAATAAATAAGCAAGATATGCTACATGCTCATGGATTTGGGTGGCTGTTTAAGTGAAACAGCAGTTATTACCTGGAAATCATTGGGTCATTTGCTGTACCCTAGGGAAGCAGGGCTCTGAATATATTTTTACATCCCTAGGTGCTTAGGTAAACACTATGACATCTTTTAATTCTCAAAAAAGTCACCCCCATTGGTCCAGGTGGTTCATTAAGCAACAAAAACACTCAGTCAACAGATAGAGTACTGGAGGTTTGTCCTCCTAGTAGGCATCCAGAAAAATGAATAGGAGTGTATCATAACAGGGCATGCCCAGCATGTCAAAAAGTTTTTGTGATCTTAAGAAGGTACTTTTGAGAAGATGTCACTCTTGTATATTCAAAAATGACTCATAAAGGCTTGAAGGGTTCCCTAAAATATTTTAAGAGACTGTGTAATTTTTCTTAACTAATTTCACAACCATTCCTACTTGGAGATTTCAGTGCACATGATGTGCCATGGGGATTAACAGCAACACGCCATGGAGATCAAGTCCTTCAAAACCTCATTGTGTCAGAAGACCTACCTCTTCTAGATATTGGTACTAACATGTGTTTTAGACTGTGACAGGATCATTCTGCACCATATACTTCACTTTCTGCTCCCCTGCTCTCGCAGGTGCTACTCAGTGGGAAGTGGCTGGCGACTTGCATTCAGGTGGATCCACCTCTCAGGCAGAGCAATCCCTGAAAGAAAGCTCAATGATAGATTCTCAGCAAACTAAACTGGATTCTGTACAACTGACTGACTGTTTTTGAGCACCAAGACTGGGTGGATTACATTACAAGTGTGACCCACCTTGCTGCTGATGAATGTGTTCCAGAGCCCTCTGACCAGCTTCAGAGGCAACATTTCCCATCGTGGAAGACAAATGTTACTTCACAGTTAGGTTCAGATGTATGGTTTTGTCACAGTTCATAGGTCAATCACCTGTGGAGAACCTTGGAGCAATTCAGGTTGTGAGGCCAAATGCATGGGTAATAATCAAAGAGAACAAGAAAAGTTCATGGCCAAGTATTTCTGAATTCAATAAACTGTACCACTAGCTCTTCAGAGACATTAAAAACTGTATGGAGGATATTTGGTAAAGATGTCATGGCACCAGTACCTAGTGTGCTTCAGGGGATTTCCAGTCTGCACCTAGACACATCGAACAGGCAATAGCAGAGTGCTTCAGTTCAGACACTGTCACTGAAAAATGTTGCAATCTACTGTTGGCCTCTCAATCAGCAGCATTCCATACCATTGCTCATCATTCAACAAAATGAATGTTTGAAAATATACCATGAGCAATTGGGTCATTTGGAAGTCACATTAAGCAGGACTTGCTGCACCTCAACTAAACCAATTAACAATTCTTAATCGAGGATGATGTAATTCACCACTCGGTTAATGAGAAGATGTAGAATTACTTTAGATTTATCAGGATACATTGAGATCTACATTTTGAAATCCATGTTTTACAGGGTACATTGAGAATTGTTGGTTGAACTACACTTTTAAGTCCATGTTATCCAGAATTTTATCCAAGGGCTGCAATTATGTTGTAGTTTACACTCAAGGGCTTAAGCAGGGAGACTCCATCGGCTGCATGGTGATACCTCCTGAATATAATTGCACTAATTCCTTACCTATTGATTTCACAGTGTTCTGTGTTGAACTATGAGGGTAGGCTGAAAAGTAATGCACACATGCTTGTAAAATGGAAACATATTCTATTGCTATGTCAACATGAGTTAAACAGCATACTGGGATTGACTTTTTAACTGCTGAAAAAGTGACTCCTAGTGAGATTCATAGTCGTTTAAAGCCTGTTTGTGGTGATGATGCCTTTTATAGGTCAACTGTAAATCAAGGGGTAATAAAATTTTGTGGTTGCGAGCCTAGAAAAGCCAAACACAGTGAAAATTTGATTGCTGCCACAGATGATAAACATCATGAATTCATTGACAATTTGATTCAAAATGAAAGGTGAATCACTCAGAAGCATATCACAGATCATATTGAAATATTCAAGGAACGTGCCCAATTCATTATTGAACAATAATCTTGCAATGTGACAATACTTATCCATACATCTTGCGCACAACTAAAAAGCCTCTGCAAAACCTGAAGTCTGAAGCCATTCTGCACCCTCCTTACTCCCCCAGCCTCTCATCTTACCATTTTCATTTTTCCTCTGCTGCAAGTGACCTCAGGGTAATCACTACACCTTAGATGATGAGATGAAGGCACCTGTCACATCCTGGATTGGAGAAAAGTTGGAAGAATTTTTCAGTGATGGAATAAAAAAAAAACTTGATACACGTTGGGAGAAATGTGTTACTTTTAATAGTAATAAATGATCTTGCTACCAAATTCCTCGTATGCTCTTGACTTCCTAATTGCCCTTCAGGCCATCCATTGCATGTACCCAGCAGACAAATAAGTTCAGATGATCCACAGCTCCCTTTTCCTTCTGCACGGGTAGGGAATGGTGGTATTCTGCTATGTCCCAGGGCACATAGGAAATCAAGGCAATGAAACAGCTACAGGCAACTGCATAGCTATTGCAGTTTCTCTATGTGATGATGTCCCTATACATGCAGTTACATCCCAGTTGAGATACAGGGTCATGTGTCAGTTGGAGGAGGACTGACTAGGGTTAAGTAATACCAACTGCTGTTGGTAAAAACAAATAATATAGTCATGGCATTTCTGCTTCCTCCTGCTGAGGTGCTAAGAAGTAATTTTAATCTGCCTCCAGAGAGACCACTGTCATATTAAAAGAAAGTATTTTATATCAAGACATGAAGGTTACATGCACCTGGCATACCAACTGAATTGCTGTCTATTTTAGGAGACATGTGGTACAGGTTTTAAGGTCATGTGCATTGTCTGACCACCAACATTGGCCAATAGGTAGAAGATATTAATTTCTTTTTAACGTGTCTACATCTAAATTTGTCTCAGTGATTTGACAGACACAGTTCCCTAGTACACTATTGTAGCTACTGTATAGTTCCAGGATGCGTATTGTAACAATATGTTTTGCAAAATAGCCGTAGACTGAGAGCTATGTATTTTGTGCTCCTCTGTGATATGCGAGAGCAAGTGAGTGAGAAGAGATGAGAGTGGATAAGTCCCAACAGTTGTTCAGAGTCGTATCGCATGTAGAAAGTTTATGTATTGGCTCATGGCCAAATTCTGTCAGTGAAACAACAGCAAACTATTCCAAGTCCTGAGCCGATCAAAAAATCTTAAAAGTATGATTTTTGTTACTGTCAACAAGGGTTTACAAGAAACTGTGCCAGTCACTTATCTTTCACAATGCAACTGGGAAATTTCAGGGTCTAAACACTATGGCTATGCTCACCAACCTGTACCTCACCTTACACAAAATGATGACTGCAATGACCACACCCTCCACATTTACAATTCTCAGCTACTACCAGTTGAGCTAAGCAGTGGGCATTGCCTTAAAAGACCCCCAATTCGTACTGTTCTTACATTGCTAACTGCAGTAGAACTGGTTATCAAGTTTTGATATGACACATCTTAACTTCTACCTGTGCCAAATCTGTGTATATATTTGTGGCAAATGAACTGGCATATATTCTAAACATGCAATATACATAAAAATAATCTTACTCTCACTCATCATAAAGAGCAAACAAATTATAATGTAAATAAATAAATATAGTGCACAAAATTTCATTAGTGTGTGTAAAAATTTTTTAAAAGTGAAATTATTATTTATGCCTGTAGCTCCATTTTAAGTGGTCTTTGACCTTAAACTAAACAATATTTTTATCATAAATTAGAACTTGAGATTAAACATAACAAACATACAATCACATTATAAATAGGGTGGCTCAGGAGGAATGGTCAATATTCAGGGATTTGACAGGAATGATCATTCAAAGCAGTAACAGTCTAGTAAACATGGGCTAACCTTAAGAGCTGTGAGCATTCTTCACCTTCAATACTGTCTTATCCGTGAATACTGACCATTCCTCCTGGGATACCCTGTATAATGTATCATCCGTGAATACTGACCATTCCTCCTGGGATACCCTGTATAATGTATCATGGATATGTGCACAAAGTAAAAATAGCAGTAATGATTTACCATTCAGTGGCATCTAGAGGAGATTTGTAGCCTGCATTCTAGAGTTGGTTGCTCGTGCTGTTCGATCACCAGGTGATCTTTTTGGATTATGGCCAAAGAAATCAAGTAAACATACAGAATGAGGCAGCAAAGGCAGGCCATTGCAAATATATCTATCAAGATGCAGTCATCACAAATTTGTAGTGGATAACAGGGCCGGCTTCTGAGGTAGCGCTGCTGTGCCTTGGCACCACTTGTATGAAAAAGAAAGAAAGAGAAATCTATGCAAATTGCATATAAAATATTGTTTTGGTGTATGTATTCTCTGAGTTGAAGAGGCATGTTTTGCCATGCACATGCACGAGGTAGTTTTCTGAAGCTTGGAGCCAACTGCTGACTGGCACCGTCTACCCTCACAAGCACTGTGTGAAAGGCTCGGCCATTGGTTTCTACATGCTTCTTAAGATGGAGGTGGAGTCACAGCTGCTCTGACTCAGAGCTTTACGTTCCTTCCGCCAGAAGCAGTAAATTTCAGAACCTGTCGAAGCACAATCTGCCATCTAACCATGTTAGAATACATCGGGGCTCAAATGTTTTGCAATCCAGTGTTACACCTTTCTGCAAGTTAATGCTAATACTTAATTAAATCGAATACAGAAATGATATGCTTAAATAGAGCTATAAACAGCTATGTGTAGTTTGAATATAATTATGCCCTTAGATTTTGAAACTAACAAGCATTATTTTAATATTTGCATATTTCGCAAAAGCAGGGCTATTGGTACAGAACAAAAATAACTAACGTATTCACCACCTCTTGGGTATCTGTTTTCCAAACAACAGTGTAGTATTTCTGTTTATACTCGTTATGTTCGTGTAATACAGTTCTGTACAAATACATTGTAGTAATTGTATGGTCAGACAACTGACTGTATGTCGCTGCGTGCACAGTGTTACCTGTGAGAGAAAGTTCAGTTGACTGTGAAAGTAGCAGACATGAACAAAATAAGAGAGATATTGAAAACGCCATTTAGTGACAGGACTCTCACTGAAAATGTTCAAGATAAAAACCCTAGGTAGGCCATTCACGAATCAGAATGTGCAGCAGCACACAAAAAGTCGATACTGTAAGTTCAATCTGAAAATTTATCAAAAGAAAAAATGAATTTGTGGCTGTGAAGAAAAAAATGCAGTTTTTTTTGTTTTCCTTGTGTGTTATTTGGAGGAGATGTTCATTGGTGTCAGACCTGAATAACTGATATTAGGCATATATGGACTAAACTGAAGGTACATGAAATGTCAAAGCAACACATGAATAATGTATCGAATCTTTCATTTCTAGGCAAAGCCAACATTCAGCAGAAATTAGATTCACAATATAGACAAACAATTGACAGCCACAACAGACATATAGAAAAAAGTAGATATTCAGTTAATTTAATTGTAAACTGTATTCGGTTCTGTGGTGCTTTGGAACTGGTTCTCAGGGGCGACGATGAAACTGATGCCTCTCAAAATAAGGCAGTTTTTCATGAGCTACCTCAGTTCAGTGCAGCACTGGATAAAGATCTTAAAGTTCATCTCAGTCAAACATCAGTGTTCAAAGGCATTTCTAAGACTGTTCAGTACGAAGTACCGCAAAGCATGTTGGAAGTGTACCATGATGAAGCTCATAAAAAAATAAAATGTGCCAATAAGTTGCAATAATCATGGATGAAACGACAGATGTATCCTGCAAATTTCTGTTCGTTATTGTATTTGCATTATGTTGTTGATGGAAAACACATTGAAAGATTTTGGAACTTCATCAATCCAGAAATTCAGAATGCTTATACTATATATGAGCGTATTCTGAAAGAAATTGAACCATTAATTGGCAGTGTCCAAGCAGCAAAGCTGATAGCTCAGATTTACAACAGTGCAAATGTTATGAGTGGCAAGTTGAATGGCGTTCAGAAATTAATTAAAGACAAACACCCAAATGTAAAACTACATCCATTGTTATTTGCATCAGTTCAACCTTACTATGTCTACGCCAGCCTCTGTTAATAGCAAAGCTCGCATCCTCTTTGCACAGCTTTCAGGTATTTCTTCTTTCTTTTCTAAATCACCACAGAGATCAGAACTGGTGTACAGCATTACTAATAAAAAGTGGTGTACAGCATTATTCAAAAAGCTTGCCCCATGTGTGTGTGTGTCACAAGAAGGAATTACCATTTGTGAATAGTAAAGGATGTACATGAAAACAGGGAAAATCCTATTTCTGTTATGGAAGTCACTGAAACATGTTAGAGCATAAAACCATCTTCTACTATTGAGAAAGCTGGTTCATACAAAGGCTGCAAAATAATGGATTAATTTTCTGACTACTACTTTCCTATAAGATAATGCCTCATGCAGACGTACTTTTGACTCAGCTTCAGAAGAAGATAACAGAACTGACCAAAGCAAAACAAGACATACAGAACTTTGAAGTGGTAATTCCATCGTGAATGAGATTAGTTTCGAAAATGAAACAATGCCCACCAAGAAGCCACGAATTATTGATGAGTCACTGGACACCTCATTGCAGCCAACTTATTTGATATAAATCAATTTGACAAATACATCCCAAATTTTCCAGACAAATACCTTGTAATTACGGAGACATATACATTTCTGGAAAAAAGAAAGTTGAAGGGTGAGTTTCAAGTCTTCTCTGCTAGGCCAGAGTTGTGAACAATTTCTGGCACAGTTCATTTCTTTCACTGATTCTAGAGGATGAGCTTTGTGACACATTCAAAGAGTCTGTTAAAGTTTTGAAACTGCTAATCACGAGGCCTATCTCGACATGAGAAGCTGAGCGGTGCTTTTTGATGCTCAAGAGAATTAAAACGTTTCTATGAAACACCATGAAAGAAGAACAACTGAGTGTCTTAGGGATGCTATCCTATGAAAAGTCATTTGGATATAAAATTGAAGCTTTCAATTCAAGCGTGATAGATTTATTTGCCACTCATACGCAACCATACTTCAAAACACCCCCTACTTACGACTGCCACGTAAAAGTGTCCGCACATATCCTGTAAGCAGTGAAGAATTCTGCTGTCAATATGTGTTTGCGTGCTTACATTTGTATGTGCGAGAGAGATTTTGAGAGTTTGTGTTACGATTTATATCTCATGCAGACTTGCAAAAAAGGTAGCTAAAGCAACCACTTTCTCTCTCTCTCTCTCTCTCTCTCTCTCTCTCTCTCTCTTTCTTTCTAAATATTAAACACTTATTATCATGTTCTCCAGGAATATATCAAACTCTTACTGTGCGTAAGAAGGGTGCTATTGTAATAATTAGTTTGCTTCTGTTTCCCTATTTGTTTTGTTTGAAATAATATGTTATGAAATATATGAATTATTGACAAAATTTTGTAATATGTTTGATGGTTCAAAACTTTTTTCCACTGCCAATGGAATCTCTTAGCGGCCACCACTGGTGGACAGTGTGCTGAATCTTTTGACAAATGCAAGTAATTTTTGATATTTATAGCTGTAAATTGTTCCACTGTTTTTTTAGTGTAACTGTATAATTTTTAAACTGAATAATTTTTTAAAGAGGTCTTCAGTGACGTAACATGTGGAACTTTATGAAATAGTAATCACTGGCCCACTATCAAGATAGGAGATCCCACATCATCTGTCCTTCTGTACCGAACTTCAAACTAACTTTAAGGTTGATGGTTACCGAACTGCATAATCTTATAAAAAGTGTGATAATGAACTTCAGTCTGTCACTTTAATTTTAATATTTAATAAGCCAGTTGTTGCTTTAGCACTGGTTATATTTACTTCAGCATGTAACCTTAAATTCAAAATACAATGCCAAGATTTCAGTTGCTAAGTATTTGGTCATACCATCACAGATGGTAAAGGCAATTTAATCTCTGGAAAATGTTAGCAATGTGCTCACAAGCCAGAAACCTAATGCTTGTCCTCACAGTTGTGTATTAATTATTTAGGAAGTCATGCTCTTTAGAGTGATGTCTGTGTGGTATTCACTAAAGGAAAAGGGGAAGATGAAGGTAAAAAGACATACGCTATACTATACCCAAAATCCAAAAGAGGGTAAAAAGCACTGCAGCCAATAAAGTAAATGACGTCTTTTGGCCACTAAGAAAAAGGAGCTGTTGCCAAGGGCCTATATGTGTAGAGACATCTATGGAAGCAAAGAAAACATTTGGTGCAAGTGCACCCGCAGAACGTATTTCAGATAACCTGCAGTTTTTAAATAATCAGTGTTTCAGAATTTCAGGTGTTTCACAACAAACACAATAGTATTAATAATTTTTTCATAATGTGGGACCACAGTCATAATATATTTCTTTAAAGTCAGTACCGCCATTAGACTGTTGTTTATTTACAGTGTTGCATTTGCACTTACACAATCATGATTTTGGCTTCAAAGTGCCATTATCAAGTGTTTTAAGTGTTATGAATTGCCTAAGATGGAATACTGCCGTATTAAAATACACTATTATCAAATGTTTTAAGTGTTATAAATTGCATAAGATGGCATATTACCATAGTGTATTTTAATACGGCAGTATTCCATCTTAGGCAATTTATAACACTTAAAACACTTTATAATGGCACTTAGAAGCCGAAATCATGATTGTGTAAGTGTAAATGTAACACTGTAAATAAACAACAGTCTAATCGCAGTACTGACTTTAAAGAAAACAATAGTATTAGAAGCACTGCCAGACACAGGAATCTCTTCCACATTTACCAAAGAAAAAGAAAAAATTATAAAACAAATTTAGGGGGGGAGAAATATATGGTCAAACAGCCAACCCTCTATCGCCAATGGTTAATACATGTGAAAAGGGCCAGATACTGTTGATTACCTTTATGTAGTGATCAGTTTCTGTTCTACAAATGCTATTGATTACTTTCCCTAGAGATATTCTGTTCTATGGTCATCTCCCAGAATGGTACACAATAGGAAACTAAAACTAGCTACTCACAAAGACTTACTGAATTTTTATTTATTTATTTCCTACTTATTTAGTCTGTTATCTAGATGTAAGAAGAGACCAAATGTTGCACATGAATTGGTGTGAATATAGCATGTAATATTTTAGCATAATTTCAAGTGTGTTAGTATAACAAAGCATTTTGCCGTTTAAGGGGAAAACAATCTACATAAAATATCTAATTAAAAAAATAATTTTCAAAAGAAATAAAAAACAATTCTATGTACTACCCTTTTGCTCATCTTGTGCACAGGTATATATTCATCCGGAATCCAGAAGGCACATGCTACTGTTCTACTGTATTGTACTGCATTGGTGAATCACAAATTTTGTAATTATGATTTGTAATTATGATTTTGGTATACACTACTATACAACATAACACTACATTACTGTACTTGGAATCAGAACCGAGCTAGATTTCTCATTTGTCCGGATAGTTAGCCCCTGGAATGCTGAGGTACAACTCAGGATTCATAGAGGCCATGCTTCTGCACCACTCAGTGTGTAGAGACTTGGAGATGGCTGTCAGGGTCTCCAGAAATCTCCCAGGACTCATCTCATCACTGCTTCCAGAAGGTTGTCATAGGTAGATGTTCTGCTGTGTCGTGCCTCTCTTTGTCACGATGTATGGCCATTTCTTGGTTGTTTCTCAGCCATGTAGGCTTGCTGTTCATAAGCTGATATTTTAGCTGCCAGCGAGTTCAGCTTATGCCACAGTTCCTCATTCTTTATTGTGTTATAGACTGCTGTATTACCAAAGATGTCTGTGTCCTGGTCTGTAATATCTTGTCTAATGCCACACTTCCAGACAAGTGGTCCAGGCTGCCATTTGCTCCACATTCACAAGTGTCTGTGGTGTGTGTTATTTTCAGTAAGTAGCTGGGATATGGACCATACCCTGCATGTATGGTATATCTCCCCTGGTTGAAAGAAAGTATGTTATTCTTGATTTTTCCTTTATGTTAGGAAGGAACTTGTAATCTTACCCTCCCATACATCACTAGTAAAGTTCTCTGTCTATAAAAGTTTCAAAAGCTTCAAGAGACATGAGATATACAAAAGAAAAACTTTTTACTTATTTTCATTTTCTCTTCTTGTTGGCTCCAATTATTGTGTCTAAGGGGACATTCTTGCAGCTGAAACTTTGATTTAATGTTGTGGGTTCCTGAAGATGAAATAACTGATGAAGATTTATTTATTGCTATGACTTTCTTTTATTTTATCCCATTCTTCTAAATCACACTGATTTTACAATTTTCACTTCTATCACACCACAAATTACATTATTGGTGACACAATCAAAAACACATCTGATTCCATCAGAGGGATGCTCACTGCTCTCAATATTCTGCGGTACTCACAATATTCCAAAGAATTTACAAAGCAAAAGAATGTACAAACTTTCTTGACCAAAGAAGAATCTTTGCTAAAATATATGATTATTTTGTAAATGAATCTAGAAATAAATTTAATAATTAGTGTTAGATTGTGCAATTAATAATATGAATTTTATGTATGCCAGAAATTTCTTATTTCAATTATTTTTAAAATAAGAGTAATTTGAACCATACATACAGAGTGTAACCAATTAATTTCTTTTTATACATTTTATGCTGAAATATGGTGCATCATATGCAAAATCAAATGAAATTCATTCAGTGAAACAGCTGACATAATGTTCACTAATATATATAAAAAGAGGTAATACTAATTAGAGGAGGGTGTCCCATTACAATATCCCCCTCACAAAATTTGGAAACAGGTGTTTACAATATTTTGTGACAAACTGTAAGGTTTGCCAAACAGTGAACAAAATGATGCCCACAATTGCATATAGATGTATAGAAGCACCAGCTACATAACATATTACAGAAAATATAAGAAAAATAACTACTATACAAATCATAATCTATACAGTACATATATCAGGATATGCCATTCAGATTTTCAGATCTGTGAAACATACTGTCACAAGACAAATAATACAAGGTCAAAACTACAACATTACACCACTAAACTATGCAAATAAATACAGTGACAGTGTAAATTACTAGTATTACAATTTTAAAGTTAATATCCATACAATCGAACCTTCAAAATGGAAGAGAAACATTTCAGAGCCCAAGTGTACGACGAGTGGACCAACTCGAAAAACTCATGACAACAGGTACAGACGAGAAGAGTATACTCAATCATGAGCAGGAATCAATCGGCCACATAAACCAGAGTATTCAAGGATATGTTGACTCATGAAGGAACAAAATAATGGAAAAAATATTAGGGCTTAAGCTTATGATGTGAGGATCGGCCCATGAATCCAAACCACACCGGGTACAAACCAGCAAAAAAGTTTCGATACAACAAAATGAATAAAGATAATAATCATATCACTAAGTTCAATTATATGCAAAGAGTAACTGTTAGAAGCAGCTAGCCTTAGTCAATGGTTATACGCTCTCCTTGAGTACACACGCAGTTCCGATGACCAGGGATACAAAAAAAAAAAAAAAAAAAAAAAAAAAAGAGACCGAGCGAGGTGGCGCACTGGTTAGCACACTGGACTCGCATTCGGGAGGACGACGGTTCAATCCCGTCTCCAACCATCCTGATTTAGGTTTTCCGTGATTTCCCTAAATCGTTTCAGGCAAATGCCGGGATGGTTCCTTTGAAAGGGCACGGCCGATTTCCTTCCCTAACCCGAGCTTGGGCTCCGTCTCTAATGACCTTGTTGTCGATGGGACGTTAAACACTAACCACCACCACCACCAAAAAAAGAGCTAAGCATGAGTCTGTCCATGACTCAAGATCCAATCAAATACAATATTGCAATACTCAGGATAGATTCAAGTAAACATAGCCATAAATAACTTTGAATCAGGACATAATCCATTAACTTGAGAACCAAAATCAGAGTATGAAAGCAGATTAGAAAATGTCTTCCACACTATTTGTTAATTGTCCATACAAACTAACCTACATGTATAAAGACCTAGAAGATTCACTTACAAGTGATAAAAAAAAAATACATACTGACTTAAAGTTACATAATGTATTGTACTTGAAAAAATATGCATTTATGCTGAATAACACTGTCTTTAGCAGTCTTGGCTAACAATTCACAAATATCTGTCATAACACTGATTTAGTTGACAGATGCTTAAGTGCGTCACCCAGCACCCATGATCTCTTGCAAGTTGACTGGTTCAGCAGGGTACAGCAGTGTGGGGAGTGGATCCGCCTACAACTTTCAGTTTTCTCCTTAGAGTTCTCATCACACGCTCCAATGGATAGGTAACTTCCTGTCTAGCATTCACATCAAATCATGAAACATTGTTTTGTGCACTAAACATGCTGTGCAGCACCTTCTTCAAATTACATGAAATATGTTCTTCTTAGTAATGTTTCAAAGACAATTATATGGGATTTATGTCAGGTGAAATTAAAAAGTCTTCGCATAAAAAACATTAATAAACAGAGTTAAATGCAATAAAAAATGGACTATTAAGGTACTCTAATGGTTTGGATGACTTAAAGTGTTGAAGTATGTATGCAAACATCCACTTCTTTTATGAGACGACTTACTTGAGATGTCCAGCCAAACTTCCCAGCTGGCTGGCCTGCTGCTGCAAACGCTCTTTCACTTCTCTGAAGTATGCTGCTAAGTACAAGAATTTCTTAAGACTCTTTCTACTTATAAAAATAAGTAGACATACCAAGTTTCATTTGCTTCAATTAACAATGTATATTTTAACTTCTGACTTTTTACAAATTCCGCACTTCACATAAATAAATACTGTTTCGTAAGCCTCTTATGTCTCCAAGCATCAGAAACAAAATAAGTTACATATGAGAGAAAGTTGGCTAAAAAGTACAAGTACTTCTCGGTGCAGTTTGACCACCACGTCTACATTCTGCTCATTGTCTAAGACAAAAGTTTTTAATGGTTTTTTTCAACTGTTCATGTTACTATAACAATGGTCAAAATACAATTAGAACAGAGTAGCATAAATACTCCAAGGTTCTTCTGTCCATTTTCACTAAACTTCCATGGATCGACCAACAAGTACTTGTTGGTGCAGTTTGACCGCCGCGTCTACATTCTGCTCGTGACTCATTTCCAACTATATATATATCAAATTCTAAAGTACAAATCTATTACAGAACACAACTCTATAGTATATCATAGATTTTAACTGAGTCAATAGATAAATCAAAACTTAAGAGATCACATCATCTGACATACTAAATTCCTGACAAACAAAACACAATTATATAATTTTATGAATCTACAAATGGATTTAAACTCAGTCAATGGATAAGATAGAACTCTAGAAATCACATCATCTTCCATACTAAATTCATGATAATGGAAAAACAAACAAACAAAAATTAGATATTTGTGGATCATGTCTGTATGCTTTCAATTCAGTGATACTGCGTAATCCAAACAACTTCTTAGATTTTGGATACACAAGTCTGTATGCATTAGGATGTGGATTTTCATGAATTTCACGTGGTCCAATATAAATATTGAAAAATTTCTTTGTCTCAGATGTCAACACTTTAGATTTCTCTTTGGCTTTCACCAACACAAGATCTCCTACTTCAAACTTACTTTACCATCATGTTTCTGCTTTCTCATGTCCCCCTATTTCTTCATCATCTCCCTAACACTCTCTTCCCTCTCTTGTGGAGACAGACTTTTACATGGTGGAAACTCAACATTTTCAGAAATAAAACATTATTTCAAATGGTGAAAAACCTTTTGAAGAATGTTGTAAGTTTTCATAATATTCTCAAAATCACTGACATAATGTATCCAACTGGTATGATTCTTTCTACAATGTAACAATATTAGAGAAGGGAAGTTGCTACTCACCATACAGTGGAGGTGCTGAGTCGCGATGGGCACAACAAAAAGACTCACACAATTATAGCTTTCAGCCATTAAAGCCTTTGTCAGCAACAGACACACACACACACACACACACACACACACACACACACACACACACACTCATGCAAGCGCAACTTGCACACGTCTGCAGACTGAAACCCTCAGTTGACTGAGACTGCAGGCATGTGTGCAAGTTGCATTTGTGTGAGTGTGTGTGTGCATGTGTGTATGTGTGTCTATTGCTGACAAAGGCCTTAATAGCCGAAAGCTATAATTGTGTGAATCTTTCTGTTGTGCCTAACGCGACTCAACATCTCCGCTATATGGTGAGTAGCAACTTTCCTTCTCTAATATTGTTACATTCCATCCTGGATTTTCCCATGTTTGATCTTTCTACAATATGTTTTAACAGTCTTCCAATCTCTCTCATGTCTCTTTCTGCAGGGTCACTTAATTATTCTTAAACTCCACAAATGCCTGATACTCATCATCATCATCATCATCATCATCATCATCATATTCTTCCAAAATTACTTCAACATCATCATTAACAACACAAGTCTCATTACCATCAAAGTCACACACTTCACCTACAATCATTTACAGTAAGCTACTAGTCTCAGACTTACCAACATCAGTCATTTCACAGCTCTAATTCACACCTACATAAAAAATACCACCTAATTCAGATCCAATACAGTCATCACCTGTTTTGCATACATCAATAACACTGTTATCAGACCAAGAGAAGAAACCATTAGTACACACTACACCAAAATTCCAATTACCCTTACATTCTGGTTTGTGATTAGTATCTACATCATCATAATTAAACATAGTATTCCAAAACACTGTGATACCATTGCGATCTCTTATCATTTCGATTGTTATGGTACATGCTTCTTTCTACTGCCCTATCCAGCCTGTCAAAATATTATAAAGATTGTTGAAGGCAACTATAAGGTCCATGTACTAAATCCCACTGCAACCTTTCTGGTAATCTCCTTTTCAATATGTCAATCAATGTCATTTTGTCAAATGGTTTGTCAAGGTGTGTTAATTTCTTAAGTTGATTCTTACAAAACTCTTTCAGTGTACCGTCCATATTCCTATAATTTGGACCATTCAGAAATTTACTTTTAATTATCCCTTGTTTGGATTCTGACTCAAATTTATTTTAAATACTTTTTTCGAAACTTTGATATGTTATAAATTTAGATTTGCCAATGACAGAGCTTTGCCTTCAAGATGTCTTTTAAAAATTTAATTTTTTGATCGTCACTCATGCCTGACACTATCCCTACAATGGTGTAGAAAATCCGCTGAATGTAAATTGTCAGACGGAAAACTTTTGATTGGAATGTTGGACCACACAATACCACTATTTGAATACAGATTTTTGTGAATACAATTTTTCTGAGCAACTAAAATTTTTTGATCTAAAACATTGACATTAGTTAGCATACTGTTTCGAACATTTAAATTTTTTTCATCTAAACTACTAAAGTTCTGTTCCATTGTTTCCTCTATGACCTTCTGTTGACAGGGTCAATCATTAACATTCTTCTCCTGTTGTGAAAACTTTCCAAAACAATAAATTTACTTTAAGACATCAACTTTTTCATTCACACTTTTTAATCCATCTGAGAACTCGTTTTTTTTTTTTAGTTCTGAAACCTGATTATTAAGTTGTTCTATTTGGTATTGTACCCTGTCCATTTTATTATTGTTTTCAGACTGTTCTGTTTTCATTTCCTCTAATTTTGCTACATCAACAGCAAAATATTGGTTTTCACTGTTTCTTTGCTGACTACACTTTCACTTGGTTTAAACATGTCTTGGCCGGATACTACAGCTTTCACATCTACATCAGTGCCCTTGTCTCTATTCATTTTCCTACCAATCACATGAGTCCACAAATAATATTAATTTCACAAATAGTCTGTACTTATCGTGCGGCGACAGGTGGGCCGGCGGTTTTTGGGTGGAACAGAGCAACGATGACGATGTCTCTGAAGGGCGTGGCGAACACAGGAAGCATGTCCAGGTCGACGTCGGGCGAGAGGTGAACACATGTCGGAGGTTGTCTCATGAGCACCGGATGAAGGGAAACACAGGACAAACAGTGTATCATCGCGTAGTATTATAGAGATGTTGTGGATTATGTCCGGGGGAACAGGCACAAACACCTCAAGCAAGGGCACGTTCAAGATAGAGAGGCGTGAGAAACCTCGACAGGGCGAGGCAGGCGACGGGGAAGAGGTCGAAGGGACCATCGAAGGGCCCGGCGGTGAGGGTGTGATCTTAGGTAAGCTCGACGTGGGGAGCATGTGGTCACTCGACGGAGTGCGTGAGACTGGAGTAGAGGGCGAGGTAGGAGTAGAGCTTGACGATTGGAGCTGGAAGTCACTCAACCCAGTGTGTAAGTGCGACATGGAGGGAGTGATCGGAGCGTCACGAGCCACGACAGTGAGTGGTGTGGTCGTGGCCTGAAGGGGGCTAGAAGTGGTCTCGACATGAGCAGGCTTGAGTCTGTTGAGAGAGGCTGAAACAGCTGAATCTTTTATCTGGATGTCATAGGTGCTGGCTGAGCGCCGTAGAACTCGGTACAGGCCGGTATTTGGAAGTTGGAGGGGAGCACGGACAGTGTCATCTCGGACCATGACATACTCGCAATTGTCCAGAGATTTCGGGATGTGAACCTTAGGGCGGGAATGGCTGGCGGGCGGAGGGATGTGGAGGTTGACGAAGTGGCATCTGATTCGGTCCACGAAGGAAGGTAAGTCAGACTGAGGGAGAGAAGCAGAAGGGCTCACAAGTTTGCCAGGGAGAACAATGTTCTAGCTGTATACGAACTCGGCTATTATGCCTTTGAGGTCTTCCTTGTAGATCGCACAAATGCCGAGTAGCACAAGGAGAAGGGCCTCCGTCCATAGAGAGTCGTGTCTGACATCGTTGGTGAACTGAGATATGAAGTCCATGTATCTGAAGCGGCGAGGAGGCGGGTCAGCTGGCTGGATTGTAATGGCCGCAGCCAAGGGTTTGTGGTCTGTTAAAACATAGAAAGGGTGTCCCTCAACGTCAGTCTTAAAATGCTTGATCGCTTCGTAGACCGCGAGCAACTCCCTGTCAAATGTGGAATATTTCCATTGTGCATTGGTGAGCTGGTGCGAGAAGAACTGCAGAGGCGAAATTTGGCTGTCGACTGTCTGGCTAAGGATAGCGCTGATGGCAGTATCACTCGCATCTGTGGTGACGAAAAACTGCACATTGGAATGAGGATGCGCGATGGTGCAGGCTTTGGCAAGAAGATTTTTGAGGGCAGTGAAAGAGTCAGTCACAGCAGGGGTGCCCCCTGCGGGTTCGGGGGTAAGAATAGGCCCGCGGTATTCCTGCCTGTCGTAAGAGTCAACTAAAAGGAGTCTCAACTGTTTTGGCCTTTAATATGATGGTCCCCTAAGCGGTTTGACCACTACATTTCAAAATTTTCCGTTAGTGCGTACCATTTGGGGAAGGATGCCTTACGTAGTGCATTTTACATCCATCTTGCCCTAAGATCTGGCACACCCAGTGTTGTCATGGAGTTGGATGTACATCAAGCTTCCGGCCCCTGTCCACTGAAGTGTGTTCCGGATAGCATACATTCCCTCCATTGTGCACTTCCATCTTTGCCCTCGTGATGTACATGGATATTTCGACACCCGACATCCAGCACGGAGGCCAGTCCGTTGTGGTGGGGTCGTCATGTACCCTTTTGGTGGTAGCCCCCTAACTACACAGGGATCGCACTGCTGATGCCTGAGCTGCTACCTCCCCACGTATGCCGAGGAGTAGATGCCTATCCCTCTGGGGCATCGGGACTCCCGGTAAAGGCCGTCCTGCCAGGTGGTCTTTGCTGTGGCTGGGTGGCACCCGTGGGGAGAGCCCCTGGTCAGAGTAGGTGGCATCAGGGGGGATGACCCGCAATGAAGCGTGGTACATCATCTCTCGCTGGTGGGCCTCCCCCAGCAGTCTCTAAGCAATCGAGGTCTAACCTCAACGGCAAGCAATTCAATCCACGATCATTTCCATCCCTGGCCACTCCATGGGAGGAACGCATGGCTAAAGACAGCAGTGGAGATTATTCACCCCGGTACCTTGTCTGTACGCGGGTCGATGGTGAATCTTTTATGCAAACCAAGCCTCAGTTTTTTGTGGAGCATTTAGAGGACAAGTTCGGGGAGGTGGAGGGCTTGTCCAAAATGCACTCTGGGTCGGTTCTCATCAAACCAGCATCCTCTGCCCAGTCATGGAGGTTGCTCACTTGTGACAAGTTGGGGGATGTTTCCGTCACCATCACTCCCCATAGAAGTTTAAACATGGTCCAGGGTATTATATTCCACAGGGATCTTCTACTGCAGTCCAATGATGAACTACGCGCCAATCTAGAATGACGGGGTGTTCACTTCGTCCGGCGCGTCCATCGGGGTCCGAGGGATAATCAGGTAGCCACCGGTGCCTTCATCTTGGCCTTCGAAGGTGATGTTTTACCCAAAAAGGTCAAGGTGATGGTTTACTGCTGTGATGTGATGCCATATATCCCTCCTCCGATGCGGTGTTTTAAATGCTGGAAGTTTGGGCACATGTCATCCCGCTGTACTTCCGTCATGACATGTCGAGATTGTGGACGTCCTTCGCATCCCGATACTCCATGTGCTCCACCTCCCATCTGTGTTAACTGTGGAGAACACCATTCCCCCTGCTCGCCGGACTGTAGGATCTTCCAGAAAGAACGGAAGATAATGGAATATAAAACCCTGGACCGCCGACCTGCTCTGACGCTAGGCGGAAATATGAGAGGCTCCATCCTGTGCCAATGACGTCAACGTACGCCGCTGCTGCAACGACGGTTCTTCCATATCCTGTGTCGTCCCGTACGGTTGGTTCTCTGATTGATCAGCATCCAACAGCCCCCTTGATTGTGGGGGGCAATTCACACCCTGTTGCTCCTGCTCCATCTTCTTCAGGAGCAACACCCTCCCAACCATCGGGGACATCAGCTCCCCCTTCCCAGCCGGAGAAGCGTAAGACTTCTTCGGCTACTCTTGCCAGGAAGGGATCCCTTGGGGACCTCCCTTCACAAGTTCCAATCAGTGGACGCCTGCAAGTGGTTGAAACAACCACCAGTCCCTGGTCGTAGGGCGTCACGGTCGTCGTCTGTCCCTGAGTCGGACCCAGTGAAGCCCATGAAGCCTGAACCACCGAAGGCACAGCGAGACAAGCAGGAAAAGTAGAAGGTCCCCAAGACCAACGATATTGCGGTGGCACCTGTCCCACCGCTTCCTACAAGCTCTGCCTCTGAGGACGAGGTGGAGATTCTGGCGTCCGCTGAGGACCTCGATCTTGCCGGTCCCTCAGACGCAATGGATAGCATTTGCATGGGTGCTCCATTGGAGGCAGCAGGTGACCCAGCGGCGTAATCTGCCTTCCCAGTCCTGTCACGCCTTTCACCGACATGGAAAATACCGTCCTCCAGTGGAACTGCAGCGGTTTCTTCCACCATCTAGCTGAGCTCCGCCAACTTATCAGCCTTCATCCTTTCCTCTGCATTGCTCTGCAGGAAACTTGGTTTCCAGCAATGCGCACCCCCGCCCTCCGTGGCTATCAGGGTTATTATAAGAACCGAGCAGCTTATGAAAGGGTGTCTGGTGGCGTCTGCATCTATGTCCTTAACTCTCTTCACAGTGAGTCTGTCCCTCTACAAACAGCTTTAGAGGCTGTCGCTGTTAGGGTGTGGACGCCGCAGGCTATTACCGTCTGCAGTCTTTACCTTCCACTGGATGGTGATGTCGCGCTGCATGTCCTGGCTGCACTGATAGCCCAATTGCCGTCACCTTTCTTGTTGCTGGGCGACTTCAATGCCCATAACCCTCTGTGGGGTGGGTCAGTGGCAACAGGTCGAGGCGCCACCATTGAGCATTTATTGGCACAGCTCGACCTTTCACTTCTAAATGATGGTTACTTCACACACTTCAGCGTGGCGCATGGCACGTACTCCACCATCGACCTTTCGATCTGTAGCCCTCGCCTCTTACTATCTGTCCAATGAAGTGTGCATGACGACTTGTGTGGCAGTGACCACTTTCCGATCCTTCTGTCACTGCCACCATGTCACTCTTCTGGGCGCCCCAGCAGATGGGCTATGAATAAGGCTGACTGGGACTTGTTTTCCTCCACTGCCGCTATTGAGCCTCTCTCTAGTGATGACATTGATGTGGTGGTTCAATCGGTCACCACCGGCATCGTTACTGCCGCCGAATCTGCCATTCCCCGTTCTTCTGGGTCCCCTCGGTGGAGGGCTGTGCCTTGGTGGTCGCCTGAGATTGCTGAAGCGATTAAAGATCGCCAGCGGGCGCTCCAGCGTCACAAGCGACATCCCTCCATAGACCACCTTATCGCCTTCAAACGGCTGCATGTGCCTCCTTATCCGCCAAGGCAAGAAGGAGTGCTGGGAGTGGTATGTGTCCACCATTGGCATCCATGTCACTCCATTGCAGGTCTGGGCCAAGATTTGACACGTCTACGGCTATCGGACCCCTGTCAGCATCCCTGCGCTCTCACTGAATGGAGCAGTTTGTACTGACTCCAACGTCATTGCAAACCGCTTAGCAGAGCATTTTGCTATGAGTTCTGCTTCTGCAAATTACCCCCAGGCCTTCCACTCCATTAAAGAGCGGATGGAACGTCGGAGCCTTTCTTTTCGCACCCACACTTCTGAATCCTACAATGCTCCATTCAGTAAGTGGGAATTTCACAGTGCCCTTGCCGCTTGCCCCGATACCGCTCTCGGGCCAGATCGCATCCACTGTCAGATGCTGAAACACCTTTCAGTGGACTGCAAGTGACGCCTCCTCGACCTTTACAACCGTCTCTGGGTCGAGGGTGAGTTTCCATCGCAATGGCGGGAAAGCATTGTTATCCCCGTTTTGAAACCGGGCAAGAGCCCTTTGGAGGTGGACAGCGACCGCCCCATTAGCCTCACCAATGTTCTTTGCAAGCTTCTCGAATGGATGGTGAGCCGGCGCTTGAATTGGGTACTGGAGTCTCGGGGCCTTCTGGCTCCATCTCAGGGTGGGTTCCGTAAAGGCCGCTCCGCCGCCGACAATCTGGTGAGCCTGGAGTCGGCCATCCGTACTGCCTTTGCCCGCCGTCAGCACCTGGTCGCTGTTTTTTTCAACATGCGGAAGGCGTATGATACGACATGGTGTCATCACATCCTTTCTACGCTTCATGGATGGGGTCTTCGGGGCCCTCTGCCGATCTTTATCAGAAATTTTCTGTCGTATCGTACCTTCCGCGTGCAAGTCGCGGCCTCATATAGTTCCTCCCACGTCCAGGAGACCGGTGTGCCACAGGGTTCTGTTTTAAGTGTCTGCCTGTTTTTAATAGCCATTAACAGGCTCGCTGCGGCTGTGGGAAATTCTGTCTCCGTTTACCTGTATGCTGACGACTTCTGCCTTTACCACAGCTCTACTGGCATTGCAGCTGTTGAATGTCAGCTACAGGGCGCTATCCGCAAGGCGCAGTCTTGGGCTGTAGCTCATGGGTTCCAGTTTTCGGCAGCCAAGACCTGCGTTATGCATTTCCGCCGGTGACGTACTGTCCACCCGGAGCTGCGGCTTTGTCTTGCCGGTGAACTTCTTTCAGTGGTGGAATCACACAGGTTTTTGGGGGTGGTTTTTGATGCCCGGTTGACTTGGCTGCCTCATATCAGGCAGCTTAAACAGGCGCGTTGGCGGCATCTAAACGCTCTGAGATGCTTGAGCCACACCAGCTGGGGCGCCGACCGATCTACCCTGTTGCGGCTCTACCAGGCATTAATCCAGTACCGTCTGGATTATGGGAGCCTGGCTTATGGCTCAGCATCCCCATCTGTGTTGCAGGTGCTGGACCCAATTCTCCACAGTGGGATATGCCTTGCCACTGGTGCTTTCCGCACCAGCCCTGTGGACAGCATACTAGTGGAGGCAGGTGTCCCTCCACTGCGGTTACGACGCCAACAATTACTGGCTGCTTATGCTGCCCATGTTTTTAGCTTGCCCGGGCATCCAGATTACCATGTCCTGTTCCCACAGTCAGTTGTCCATCTGCCAGACCATCGGCCCCGGTCGGGTTGTCCGATCGCCGTACGCGTCAAAGAGCTCCTCTCTGGGCTTGGGTTTTTCCCAGTTCCACCTCCTTTCCAGGCACCTCTGCGCACGCCCCATGGTGTGTGCCTCACCCTTGCCTTTGGCTCGATTTGGCACAGAGCCAGAAGGACTCAGTCCCTCCGGAGGCCTTCCGATGCCACTTTTATTCCATCCTGGCCATGTATCAGGGCTCCGGAGTTGTTTACACCGACGGCTCGATGGTTGCTGGTCGTGTTGGTTACGCTCTGACTCTAGGGGATCACTATGAACAACATTCATTGCCAGCTGGCTGCGGCGTTTTTACTGCTGAGCTGGTCGCCATCTTTCGTGCCCTAGAGTATATCCGCTCCTGCTCAGGTGAGTCCTTCATCATCTGTAGCGATTCCCTGAGCGGTTTACGAGCTCTCAACCAGTGTTTCCCTCATTCTCGTCTGGTGATGGCTATCCACGAGTCCGTGCATTCTCTTGCCTGTTGCAGCTGTTCTGTGGTCTTTGTGTGGACCCCCGGTCATGTCGGTATCCTGGGCAATGAACATGTTGACCGCCTGGCCAAACAGGCCACCAGTGAACCCACACTGGACATTGGCCTCCCAGAGACTGATTTGAGGGCAGTCTTCCGCCGCAAAGTTATCTCGCTTTGGCACGCTGAATGGCACGCTCTGACCACCCCTAACAAACTCTGTGCCATCAACGAGACGATGACTGTGTGGCACTCCTCCTTGCGAGTCTCTCGCAAGGAGTCTGTCGTCCTCTGCCGACTGCGTATTGGGCACACACGGATGACCCACGGCTACTTATTGCGCTGTGAGGTCCCTCCTCTCTGTCGCTGCGGCTCGGCATTGACAGTGGTCCACATTTTGTTCGACTGTCCACTTTTATCTGTGCTCAGGCATACGTTTGTGCTGCCTGACGTGCTCTCTGCACTTTTACTAGATGACTCTGCCATGGTGGACTTAGTTTTGCGTTTTATTCGGGCAGGGGGTTTTTATTGTTTAATCTGAGTGTTTACGTTTTTTAGTGTTGATTCTGGCTTTTAGCCTCTGATTTTAAACTGAATTTTTAATGTGTTCTTCGTGGTTGACTTTTCCTCTTTTTTTTCTCTATGGTCGGCCAACCACCGTCACACTGTGTGTGTTTTAATTTGTTTTGTCTGATCTCTGTTGGAGTCTTTCTTGTCCCATGTAGTCTGACGTCTTTCCTGCTGTTTGTTTTTATTCTCTTTGGGTGGTTTTAATTTTTTTGGAAAAAGGGACCGATGACCATCGCAGTCTGGTCCCTTTAATCCCACAAACCAACCAACCAACCACAGTAGGGGTCCATGGAATGGGCCGAGATCCAGAAGTCTTGGTGCCTGCCAAGGCATCTGTCAGTGGAGCCTGAATCTCCGCAGCTCGAGGTGGATGTCGGCGATAATAATTAACCATCCCCAGAAAGTGCCAGAGCTCTTTGAATGATGAAGGTCTGGGTAGGTTTAGTATTGTTTGTACTTTCTCAGGGGGCGGTGAAATGCCCTTGGCAGAGACCCGAAAACCAAGAAAAGTGACAGCAGGTTGATGTAGCTGCAATTTGTCCTGGTTGGTCTCGATGCCTGCTGCTGCGAGTGTGTTCATAACAGTTTGCACATGTCGAATGTTGTGTTCGACAGAGGAGCTGAACACAAGAATGTCATCAAGATATGCAAAGCAGAATTTTAGTTCGAATAGCACTTCGTTGATGAAGCATTGCCAGGTCTGGGTTGCGTTTTTCAGACCGAAGAGCATGAATCGAAACTGAAATAACCCAATTGGGGTGGTGATTGCTGTCTTCTCGATGTCTTCAGGAGTCATGGGGATCTGGTCGTAGGCCCATTTGGCCATAATTGTTCATGTGTTTAGTCGACAGTAGTCTCCGCACATGCCCCAGGACCCATCTTTCTTGGGTGTCATATGAATGGGCGTAGACCAGCTACTGGCATAGGGTTCAATGACGCTGGAGCTTAGAAGTTCAGAAATCTGCTTTTTAAGGTCGGAGAGGCGCTCAGGACAAAGTCGATGTGGTTTACTGGAGATCGGGGGGCCTGGCGTGAGGTGAAGCTTGTGAACCGTGCCATTGCTGACAACGGAAATGTTGCTGGCGGCACGGGAGGTGGTTTGTTTACAATGTGTGGTGGGCGGGGCAGGCGAGGTGTGGTCGTGGTGTTCGGAGCCACATGGCGGATCCAGCGGGAGCCGAGGCGGCAAAGTGTCCCAGGAGTTAACGTGACAAGATGGCCGCTGGACCAAAGCAGTGGCACCGTGGTTGGGTGAGCTCAGTAGAGCTCGTGAAGTGTTAGTGAGTCCATTGTCCAAGGGCGTGGCCTGTGGTAGCACGGTCATGGGCGGAACGCTTGGCGCGAGTGCACTGTTTGTGTTGTGAGTGGCGGTCGCACAGCGGCGCACAGGAGCTGAAGTTGCATTGTTTGAGGTGCTGTCTGCGAGGGGCGGGCTAGTAGCTGTCAGTTCGGGAACATGTGACACTCATCGCGCATGCACACTTGTCTCCGGCTGAGTGTCAAACACTGCCGTGTTAGGACGGTGCGGCCCTGTGGAACTGTCAGTACATGTTATGGCAGTCTTGATAGCACAATTGCAAGGGGTAGCATGAGGTAAACACACGGAAGCTCGATTGCTGCGATTGCGAGCAGATTCAACGCACTTATTGACCTTGCTTTGTCCTTGCTGTAGTGTCTGTAATTCCTTTGCTGCATCAGAGAGCTGGATCTGAGTTTCGTGGAGCCGGAGGGAGAGCTCGAAGTTTCTTTTGCGTAGGCGAGCAGTTTGTTCAAGCTCGACAAAGCACTTATGCATGGTTTCTTGTAACGTCGTCAACAGAGACAAGCATGTACGGATGAGATGAGCCCGGACCGATGTGTCACATGGTGGGTTGCTCGACAGAGCACAGGGGAAGTGAATCTTGGACGGATGGTGAAACACAGTATTTCGCACTAGGTCCGGTGAAAGTTTGTGGTGTCGCAAGAAGTCAATGCCAAGTATATGTTCGTCAATTTTGCACACTAAAAATGTCCACTCGAGTTTGCAGTTTGCGGAGAGTGAGATTACGTGTGAGGTTGAACCTGAGCATTGTAGTGTAGTGGAATTCACGGCTTGCAGTGAAGTATGACGATGGCAGATGTTCGATGACACTAAGGACGTGGGCAGCAGCGCCTGTGTCCACTAGGAAAAGGTAACCCGATGAAATGTCTTTAATGTAAAGTCGTCCACAGTTATCCGGTCGTTCCTGGACAGAATGGAGCACTGGTGGGTGGCTGTCATGTTGTGCGCAGGAAGCGGCACCCAAACCTACTTGCGATTGGTGTTTGGGAAGTAGCAGGGTGGTCTGCAGTTCCATGCCGCCTCACCAAACCGTGTGTGGAAGTAACATTACAGGTAGTGAGGTTGCATTTCTGTGGAAAGTTCGTTGCCAGTGGCGGTGGCCGAGGTTCAGTGGCCACAGCAGATTCAGTTGCAGGAGGGGGTGTGACCGCAGGAAGAGCCGGTGACGTCCCAGTTGCTTGTTTACTGCTTCCCGGGGCAAGCGGAACAGTCGGCACAGTACGGCCCCGGCCCCGGCCGTGTCCGGCCACAGGATGATGAGCCTGAACCTGAGACTTGTCAGGTACGCAGTGGCTGGCGAAATGGAGCAGTGATCCATTGTGTAGCTTTTCAGCAATCGACATTCATTGCTCGACAGGTTCAGCAGGCCTTTGTGCCAGAGCAAAGCGGATGTTAGGAGATAGTTTATCTGACCAGATGGCGAGGAGAGCTTGTAACGGAACATATTAAAGGCTTTACTGTACCGAAGTATGCGATACCCTCCAAATTCAACCAGTTTAATGAGTATTTATGATTATAGCAAAGGTATTGTGTATGTTAACAATGATTGCATAACATGTCTGCATAAACAGTCAACCCATTAAATTATACTGAGTAACTGACCCACACTAAAGTTTATATCACTTGATCACTGATACAGCAAATGTCATCATGTAAAAACACTAAGTTCATCTTGAATAATTAATATGAAGTACGAAAAATAGTGGCCAACTTAGGTATTTTAGATCTCCTTAAATAAAAATCACCCAGTGAAACCTATTTGTTCACTAGGAGCAGTTTCACTCAGTATTCACGAAATCAATCCTATTTTAGACGAAAACCAATGTAATTCTTAATAATTCATGTTATTTACTTATTTATGCAAATTAGAGAAGTCAATTGACAAACTTCTGAAAAACAGCCTTTTTGTAACAAAGAATTATTCTGTCAAGTCAACAAATCTGTCTGTCATTTCAATAACCTGTTAAATTATGTCACTCGATGCAAATTAATAACTTTTCTGCACAAATTATGATAACAGATGTACATGTGACTTGTAAACTATATCTCTTTTTAGTAGTTCTTTGACAATGTTATAAATACAAGCAGCAAGAACGGTCGGGAGGCAGTCAGAATGTCACTTTGGTACAGTGTGTTTGTGTGTTATTGTTTGAGGTGGATAAACAATGCAAAGAACATGTAAAGGAAGTTGTGTTGTGTCATGGTCTTTGGTGGACAGTGGAAGTAAGATGGCCACCAGAGTAATAAATATTTTAAGTTTACATATTTGTTGGTTTCGCTCATTCTTTATCATCAAACGCACATAAAAAACACAGGACCTCATGTTTTTAACCCTAGACAACCAGATGTAGAGCCAGCATCAGCATCGAGAGACAGCAGCGATCCAGCAAGTAGCAGCGATTACCACAACACAATGCATTTTAATGGCGCCAACCTAACATCAAGTGCTAACAAGCTCCGTAAATGGGAGTGAAATAGTGCAATTATAGCAATTAGCAATATCTACGACCAGGCAACCATTACAAGCTGTGTCAGAGAATATATCGGCGCTGACCAGGGCACGTAGCCGTCTCCAGAGCTGGGAAGGTTTGTCGTTGCCTAGTTGCTCGATGTGGAGCACTTGCCGTATTGCTGCCTCAGTTGAGCATGCAAGCCGACGTAGAACTGTCTCTTTGGCTAGAGTGTACTGGGTAGATGTGTCCCGGGCGTCGACCAGGTCAGCAATCAAGTCCTCCCGGTCATGCAGGTGGGTGATGAGACACAGAAACCTGGTTAACTCGTAGAGTTTGTAATGGTCGAACACTTCGTCCACAATTTTGAACCAGTTTGTTGCTCTGTCGGGATTAGACGGCGGCAGCATCGGTAAGCATTGTAGAATGTTCGGAAGAACAGGTTGAGTTGAGTTTGTCGGGGCACTGCCTGAATCGAGCTGTTGTTGCTGTAGTATTCCAGGAGAGTGTGCCTCGAGGGGATGTGGCAACGACAGCTGTTCAGGTGGCAGTGTGAAGGTGACACATTGTGGTTGAGTGCGATCCGTCGTGACACAGAAGTCCGACGCGGGTGAGACACCATAATGTGTCGATTACGGTTTCGGAAGCTCATCACATTGCGGTTGTGCTCAAATTGATGCATTGCGGAAGACCAACGCAGATGAGGCACCAAGATGTGCCGAGAATGGTAGCGGAAGCTCAACTGGAGCCAGCGCGTGGGCGACAGGTGAGAAAAACGTCAAATTTTTATTCCGTGGAAAGCTCGACGTTTGATCAGAGCCAGGGCCACCTGTGTTGCAGGGAGGCTGTGGAGGTGCGGGCTGTCCAGAAGCACAGTGTGGGAAATGATGTTGAACGTAGGATGGAATGTGTGAATGTTCCCTGTTCATAGTCACTCCACTCAAAACGGTGTGCGGATAAGGTGACTGTCGTGGCACAAAACACTGAGGTGTATCAGTGGGAGGGAGGTGGAGGTCAGGCACAGATAACAAGTTATTGTTCGTGTTGCAGTCCCAGGTGTCGAAGTAGGAAGGCATGTGCTGATGCTGAACCAAGGTGGGTGCGGGCATGGTCAGATGCTGAAGAGGTTGACCTGTGAATGAAGCAGTTCAGGCCACGTGGCAGGTATCTGCATGGTACAGCACAGATTGCGGCATAGCAAATCATTGTCCTGGTGGTGGTAGGTTGTCCAATGAAGCTTTTGCAGAAATCGGCATTGGTCCTGCACTGCACGGAGATCCGTAAGAGGTAACTGCACAGTCGATGAGGGAGGGCACATGCGGAGGGAACAAAGGCGTTTGATAGCCGGAGTCATGCCCACTCCTAACCTCACTTATTGTTGCAGGCTCGAAAACGTCCGGCGAAATCGGCGTAATCATTGAGTGAGAGGCATCTTGTTGCAGTCCTGGCGGGTGTACATCGCCCGCAACACGATGCATGTCGATCACAAAATCCAGCGTTTGGCATTGGGCCGAAGTCATTGTTCGAATGTTGTGTTGATGTAATACATGTGAAAATAACTGATGCGGAGGCTGCGGACACAATAAAACGGCGAAAACGGAAAACGTTACAACTCGGGGTCACCAGTGAGGAGGAAGTTCAGGTTGGTTTCACAAAACAACACTCCCATTTTTCAGTTGTTCATTTATTCACCTCTTTACACAAGCAAGGCTTACACAGAACTAACATGGCGGCACTGCACAAAGATAATGTTTAGCTTAGTTCAAAGACAATACTCAGATCGATTCTGGTGTCGACCTCATCGGCACCACAGGTTAAAGACAAATCTGATATAGGAATATTACAAGCAACACCAGTCAGTAACACAAGTTCCAGTATGAGAGTTACAAGTAAACAACTTAAGACCACGCCAACAGGAAACATGTTCATATCAAGGAATCCAGTAACTGGTGTGGCAAGGTGGTACAAAAGGCCAATATATCGAACCCAGCATTACCTAAATGCTTCAGAGCCAACTCCCTTTATCCACATGTCATGGCCTGTAAGAAAAGATGAGAGTAGTACTTGTGGTGGCAGTTAGAGATTCGCACTTGAAGTACACTTGGTGGTGTGAACATAGCTGCAAATTTCACATAGCTACCTGTCAGTGATTTTAACCTACCCTCTTATTGTAAGACAGTGGTTGCAGTGCACCATGAGATAATTATGTTCATCATTGTAACCCACAGAATTAAGCCTACAAGCCATGTAATTGTATATGGTGAACTTCCTCTTGCCATTTGATGGTTTCTTTGATACTGCAACGTACTTAAAAGATGCTCACCATTTCACAGGGTCCAGCATGTAGCAGTGTTATGTACATGGCCATCAAGTGTCTGCCACAACCAGTCAATAGGAACAAGATCATTTGGGAATTTCAAAAACAAATAGCTCGGAGACTTGAATGTAGAAACAGTGAAAGTTCTTCCACAAGGCAAGAACAAATTTTTGGCATGTTGTATGGTAAAGGGACAGTAGTATTAGATTTATATTAGGGCCCAAAATAGAGTATTATCAATACTCATAATTTTTAACACATTGCATGTGTGTAAAATAACTAAAATGTAACAGTTTCCAGATAATGTAGTTGGCTAAGCATTAAAAGAAATAAATGATGATCCTGCTACTCCGAAAACATAGCCACTGAGACCACACAATATATACATGAAATTAGTACTGTTAAGGCAGTAAAGTTAATATCAAAACAGTGGGTGATATTGAGACATAAAAGTAAATCATAGACAAGGTAGTACACAGTTAAAACTGAATTGAGTGTTAAATCTCTTAAGTTCAGCTTAAAAAATGACACCATTGTAGATCTAGCAAAAAATATCACACTGATTCTTTGAATTTTTTGAAAATGTTGTGAAAACTGAACAGGAGATTACCCAAGATAAGTAAACCCCTTAGGGTCTGATAAAAAATTTGAGAACTGCACAAAATTCTGAAATGTTTTGACAATGGATATGTTGTTGTTGTTGTGGTCTTCAGTCCTGAGACTGGTTTGATGCAGCTCTCCATGCTACTCTATCCTGAGCAAGCTTCTTCATCTCCCAGTACCTACTGCAACCTACATCCTTCTGAATCTGCTTAGTGTATTCATCTCTTGGTCTCCCCCTACGATTTTTACTCTCCACGCTGCCCTCCAATACTAAATTGGTGATCTCTTGATGCCTCAGAACATGTCCTATCAACCAATCCCTTCTTCTGGTCAAGTTGTGCCACAAACTTCTCTTCTCCCCAATCCTATTCAATACTTCCTCATTAGTTATGTGATCTACCCATCTAATCTTCAGCATTCTTCTGTAGCACCACATTTCAAAAGCTTCTATTCTCTTCTTGTCCAAACTATTTACCGTCCAGGTTTCACTTCCATACATGGCTACACTCCATACAAATACTTTCAGAAATGACTTCCTGACACTTAAATCTATACTCGATGTTAACAAATTTCTCTTCTTCAGAAACGCTTTCCTTGCCATTGCCAGTCTACATTTTATATCCTCTCTACTTCGACCATCATCAGTTATTTTGCTCCCCAAATAGCAAAACTCCTTTACTACTTTAAGTGTCTCATTTCCTAATCTAATGCCCTCAACATCACCCGACTTAATTCGACTACATTCCATTATCCCACATTGGATATAGAAGATATTTTATTATCACCAACAAACAAAAATTCCACAGGTTAGGGAGGATTACCCACAAATGTAGTCATCATTTATCAGAGTATAAAATAACAGGTAATCCACTTAGTTGCATTAATAAATCAGTCTTTTGAGCAAAGATATATACCAGCTTCAAGAAGAGTCCAGGAAAGCCGTGGAAAATTATAAACTTATCCCTCCTCTTCCTGTCCTGTCAAAAGTGTGTGAGAAAGTAAATGCTATTCAGATACAGAATCTGAAAATGTGACATTACTGTGAGCAACCAGTTTTTTTCTAGCACAGAAAAAAAATTATGCCATAAATAACTTTGTTGACAAGGTTAGTGTTTCACTAGAGAAGAATAATAAAAATGGCAGGAATCTTCTGTGACCTCAAAAAAGCCTTCAGCTTTGTAGACCTCACCTTCCTAATCTACAAAGTTGGTAAATATGGGATTAGTGATAGTGCACTACTCTTGCTTGCATGAAACTTATGTCACCAAAGGCAAGTAGTTATGATTTCCTCAGTTGCACCAAATTATCCTTCAAAATGAAGAACAGTGTCACAAGATGCATCTCAAGGTTCTGTTCTCTTTCTGTTTCACATTATTGATTTGACCATTAGTATCACCTTTCCACCAACTCTGTTACCTGATGAGACAGCTGTTTTAACTGAAAATTATGAAGCAAAAAAGAAAAAAAAAAATATGTGACTGCCTGCATACTAATATAATAAATAGCACAGAAACAAGGTTCCAACTCAACTGTTTGACTCAGAACACCTCAAAAACACATGTTACAATGCAGGACCCTACAGTTAAAGTCGAAGGAAATTTAAATAAGCTGTAAAAATAAGAATATAGCTGAAGTTCAAACTGTCAAAACTGTAGGACTAAATCCAACAAAGAAAGTAAACTATGAAGGTCACTCCAAAAGAAATGCACATTACTTTTGTAAAAATACAGTTTTCATTCTGCATGTGTGAAAGTTTTACAGTGTATAGATACATCCTTCAAGCTTGTTTTCAAACTTAGTTCAACCTGTTCCCGTGAGTGGCGCCATCACAGCATGTCTTCAAGATGGCTGCTGCACTTGACATTCGTCATAAGCAACATGCTGTCATAGAATTCCTGTGCTGTGAAAACGAGACAGTGGGAAACATCCACAAGAGGTTGAAAAAGTTGTATGGAGATGCTGCTGTCGGTCACAGTACAGTTAGTCGGTGGACAAGCAGGTTACATGATGAAAGTGGGAACGGCAATATTGAGGACTGTCCTCGCAGTGGCAGGCCTTGTACTGCACACACTCCAGACAATGTGCAGAGAGTTAACGAATTGGTGACTACTGACAGACACATCACAGTGAACGAATTGTCACACTACGTTGGGATAGGGGAAGGAAATGTTTGCAGAATACTGAAATTGTTGGTGTAAAAAAGGTTTTGTGCCAGGTGGGTTCCCAGGATATTGACAGTGGCTCACAGAGAAACAAGAAAAATGGTATGCAGCGAACTTTTGGAACAGTACGAGAATGGTGGAGATGAATTTCTTGGAAGAATTGTGACAGGTGATGAAACGTGGCTCCATCATTTTTCACCAGAGACGAAGAGGCAATCAGTGGAGTGGCATCATGCAAATTCACTGAAGAAAAAAAAATTCAAATCCACACCTTCTGCTGGAAAAGTTATGGCTACAGTGTTTTTCGATTCTGAAGGACTCTTGCTTGTGGACATAATGCCAAGTGGAACCACCATAAATTCTGATGCATATGTGATGACACTGAAGAAACTTCAAGCTCAACTGAGTTGTTCTCGACCACATTGGCAAAATCAGGATGTTTTGCTATTACACAACAATGCACGGCCACATTTTAGTCAAAAAACCATGCAAGCAATCACAAAACTCGGATGGACAACACTGAAACACCCCCCTTACAGTCCTGACCTGGCTCCATGTGACTATCATCTGTTTGGGAAACAGAAAGACTCTCTTCGTGGAACAAGGTTTGAAGAGGATGATTCCCTTGTGCATGCTGCCAAACAGTGGCTCTAACAGGTTGGTCTAGAATTTTGTCGTGCAGGTATACAGGCGCTGGTTCCAAGATGGCGTAAGGCTGTTGAGAGGGATGGAAATTATGTGGAGAAATGAAAACATTGTTCCTAAAGGATGTATCTACTCACTGTAAAACTTTCAAACATGTAGAATAAAAGATGGATTTTTAAAAAAATAGTGTGCATTCCTTTGGAGTGACCCTCATAGAATATGCATGTTGCGTATCTGTCAGGTAAATTAAACAGTGGAAAGTCCAGGTTGGAATATTAACAATATTAGAAATGGATACATTGCTACTCGCCATAAAGATGACACATTGAGTTGCAGATAGTAACAGTGAAAAGACTGTTACATATAAGCTTCCAGCCAAAGCCTTCTTCAGATAATAAATGCATGCACATTCACGCAAGCAAGCACACCTTACATATGGCCACTACTTTCGACCAGACTGCAACAAAAATGGGTTGGAGCGTGGTGGGGAATGGGGAGGGATAGCAGACTACAGGTTGGGCAGAGGAATCAGCACTTCCTGTTGGAGCATGCAGAGACTAAAGGTGCCAGGACAGGGCCGACATGCGCAGTGTCGGGAAGCTGTGCGAAAGGGAGAGGCGGCAGGGGTGGGAAATGGAGAGTGGAATAGAAAAGAGGAAAAGACTGGTGGTGCACTGGCAGTGAGCAGTGCACAATTAGGGTGAGGAGAGACAAATTGTAAGGAAGCGACAGGATACACAGAGAGGGCGGAAATACTTGGTTGCAGGATGTGTGGACAGTAAGTTATCATAGCTTGAGGCCAGGATGATTTCAGGAGCTGAGACAGTGTTGTAAGGATAATCCTGTCTGTGTATTTCAGAAAAGCTGATGGTGAGTGGGAGGATCCAGATGGCCTGAGTTGTGAAGTGGCCATTGAAATCAAGTATGTTACGGCAACTGCATTTTGTGCAATAGGCTGGTCCACTTTGCTCTTGGCTGCACTTTGGTGGTGGCCATTCATCCTGGTGGACAGTGGGTTGGTAGTCACACCACCATAAAAAGATTAACAATGATTGAAGCAGACTTGGTATAAAACATGCCTGCTTTCACAGGTAGCCCAGCCTGTGATGGGGTAGGATAAGCCCATGACAGGACTGGGATATGAAATGCTGGGTGGGTGGATTTAGCAGGTCTTGCACCTGGGTCTTCCACTGGGATATGATCCCTGTGTCATGGGGCTGGGTTTAGGAGTTGCAAAGGGATAGACTGAGATGTTCTGGAGGTTGGTTGGTCGACAGAACCCTGCTTTTGGAGGGATGGGAAGGATTTTGTGTAGGTTAACCCTAATTTTAGGGCATGATGATAGATAATCAAAGGCCAGACAAAAGATATGGTTCAGTTGCTTGAGTCCAGGGTGGTATGGGGTGATGAGGGGGTGCTCTTTTTGCAGGTTCTTGGAGATGGTGGGAGGATTGGGGGTGTGTTGAGATATGGCACAGGAAATCTGTTTGCAGACTAGGTTTTGGGGGACAGCATCTGACTGGGAAGGCCTTTGTAAGACCTTTGGCATACTGGGCAAGGGAACTCTCATCACTGCAGATACACGATCCATGGGTGGCCAGGCTGTATGGGAGGGATTTTTTTGTGTTGAAGGTATGACAGCATTTGAAATGCAGGTATTGTTGGTGTTTGGTGGGTTTAATGTGGACAGAGGTGTGGATGGAGCCATCAGAGAGAAGCAGATCAATGTCCAGGAAGGTGGCAAGCTGAATTGAGGAGGACCAATTGAAATGGATAGGAGAGAAGGTGATGAGGTTGTGAAGGAATGACCTGGGTCGAGACCACAAAGATGCTATCAATGAACCTGAAGCAGACCGGGGGTTTGAGGTTTGGGAGGCTAAGAAGGTTTCCTTTGTATGACCCATAAACAGGTTGGCATAGGAGGGTGCCATGTGGAGACCCATGGCTATGCTGAGCTTTGTTTGTGTACCTCCCTTTCAAGGAGAAGTAGTTGTGTGTTTGGATATAGTTAGTGAGATGTATGAGCAATGAGGTAGTGGGTCTGGAGTCTGATGGACACTGGGAGAGGTAGTGTTCAATGTGCCAAGATAATGGACAAGAGGGGTGTTGATTTTAGGAAAGTGGTGTCAAAGGCGATCATTAGGAATCCAGGAGATAAAGTTTATTTTGCAGTCTGACCAGAGTGGTCAGAGGTAGCGGCCATGTGTGTGTGTGTGAGGTGTGCTTGCTTGTGTGAATGTGCGTGTGTTTTCTTTTTTTTCTGAAGAAGGCTTTGGCCAAAAGCTTATCTGAAACTCAATTTGTCATCTTTGGTGTGAGCAGCAATCTATCTTTTTCCAATATCATCAGGTAAACTATGTAGTTTTGCATTTGGAATCAATGCATATGGAGGATGTGGTGAGATAGGATGCAATGAAACACATGGAGAGGTATGTGGCTTCCTACCCTTCACATTCCTGCCTTCTACCTATGAGAAGAAGCTTTTCTCATGACCTATGACCATAAATGGATGCTGTTGTCACAGTGTCACTTTGTCAAAGTAGTATCACGGAACAACCATTACTTAACAGATGTCTTATCACTACCATGGTTTGTGTTACAACAGTGCTCTTGTTTCACACAGCTGCTGCCTACACAGCTATTCATGTTCAACAATGTTGTTTGTGATACTTCATGATGGTACTAAAGGATCTCAAAGGTTGGTGAGCAAATGTTGAAGCAAATATGCCATTTGACCAAAGCTTCCAATTTTTGCCAACTGAGGGCTGGAGCTAGATGATACGGTGGAGGAAGCAAGCAAAAGAGGTGGAGGGGATATGTAATTTCTTGTGGTACCAGACTCTACTCCCAAGTTTCAGTTGCTCCCAAGTTTCAGTTGATATGATCTGCTGTGTAAATAAATAAAAATTCATGAATGAGCCTTCTGCAGCTGATTAATAATATTACAGTAGTTGTCAGCTGTTATGCTTGTAGATGGCTATGCTCTGTTCATGTTAAGTTGAACCTTCATGCAAATAAACATGCTCTGCCACTGCTTTGCTCAAACATCTGATGCCATAAGACCACTGAAATAATATTTACTTGTGTTTTTTTGTATTTTGTTGTTATTCTAGTGCAAATGAACACTGATGCATGCTCCAGCATTGAAAATATTAATATTCTTCACTAATGACTTTGATAAAAACTTAACCCATGTAATTAAACAATGGAAAATCCAGGATGGATGGGTCCAGCTGCCACAGACTGTGGTCATGTTCGTGAGTTGTGTTTGTGTGTTTGTGTCTATGTTTGTGTATGTTGTCTATTTTTTGACAAAGGCCTCATTGGTTGAAAGCTAATGTTCCGACAGTCTTTTTGTTGTGCCTTTCTGCAATTCAGCATCTCCACTACATGGTTTGTAACCCATGTATATCTTGTATCAAATCTCACTGTGCAGTCAGTTTTGTTGTGCTACTTTTTTATGAACCCTACTTACTTTGTTAACTACACACAGAAAAAATTGCAGAAATATGGTTTATCAGAGGGAGAGGGAGGCACAGCTTTGGTATAACTGCCAGGGTTGCAGGAGCTGCTCTGTACATTTCTATGTGCATTGCAAGCATTATCCTGTGTCACTGTCATGAATGCTAGAAAAATTATATACTGCAGTTATTCTGAATTAGTAATAATGTATGGCATTATTTGTTGGGGAAGCTGTAATAACATATCATACATACTGAAGCCCCAGAAGAAAGTAAACAAAGACATGTGCTGCATACCCAAGGGAAACATGCCATCCATTGTTTAATGGCGTGGAGCTTAACTATTCCCTCCCTATACATTTATGAGAAACCATCTTTCTATGCAGCAACTCAGAATACTTCAAGGTAAATAATTTTCGTAATTCCATAGTACAAGAAATAAAGATAATTTTATGATCCCTGTTCATAAGTTAAAATTATATGCTAAGATTCCCCAATAAATGGGAATGGAAATTTTCAGCAAACTAAAAAAAAAGAACATTTTGAACATGAAGTTAGGTTTAGTGGAGCTGTACGATACTATTATTATATACTATATATTACTATTTATTGGAACATTTCATAAGGGACAAACTGACAGTTTCAAGGATGTCATTGATTACAAGCTTTATTATACAAATATAACTGTTCATTCCTAGGAAATAAGTTATTAGCTTTAGAATACCACTCCACGTCATTTTCTATAACTTTATCTAAGTACATTTAACCATTATCATCATCATAATCAGTGTTCTGCCCTAGGGCAGGTCTTCGCATGTAGCTTTCCATGCAGTTCTGTCATTTGCTACCCTTTTTGTTTCCTCATAATTGTTTCCTGTGCTTATACTATCCACCATGTGGTAACTTCTGCATCCCCATCTTCTTCTTCCATTCACTGTTCCTTCCATAGCATCCATCGGTAAACAATTTCTTCTCATCCAATGCCCAAACCAATTTTCTCCCCTCTTCCTGACTACCTTTAAAACTTCTCTTTCTCCCCCACTCTGCTCAACACCTCCTCAAACCATTTTATTCCTTCCATCCTCCTCCAAATCCAAATTGCAAATGCTTCAATTCTTCTTTCCTCTTCTTTCTTCCCTCACTGTCCTTCCAAACGTGCTTTCCTCTGTCATCTCATTTCCAATTTGTACTCATATTTTCTATTGTAGATATAGGTTTTTAATCAGCCTCCTATCCCTCTAGTGGATACCATTCTTCTGTAGAATGTCCATTAATTTATTCCACTGTGCTCATCAAAGGTTTTCTCCAAGTCAATGAGAACAGTATAAAATTCTCTTCCTCTTTCATCGTATCTCTCATCTATAATTCTCAGCAGGTCAATTGCATCTCTATTACCGTTCCCTCTTCTACATCCATTCTGTTTCTCTCCAATAATTTTTCCAGTTTTCTGTGGAGTCTTCTGTGTGTAATCATCAATAAAACTTTCGTTGCTTGAGAAACCTAACTTACAGTCCTAAAATCCTCACATTTCTTGGCATTCTTGTTTTTTCTCAACCAGTATCATTACTGCAAGAGAAAGTCATCTGGCCATTCACCTTTTTCATATATGGTATTACATAGATACATGTTAACTCTCTCACACCACTACTCCCAAGGCTTTTAAACAACTCTGCTGGTAAGTCATCAATTCCATTTGCTTTATGATTCTTCATCTCTCTTAAAGCCCTTTATACATCTCCTTCCAAGATGCAACATCCCTTGTCCTCTTCTATAATTCTCATCTCCTCTTCTAATTCAATAGCTTTTAGTTTTTGATCAGCTTCATATAGGCACTCTACATATTATTGTCACCTTCCCAACATTTTTCTTTTGTTTATGAACCATAGTACCATCACTTATTTCTGTTTATTCTGCCGTGCTTTTCTTTGCTTCAAGGACAAGATCACCATCTAATCTGTACATTTCATATTTTCCTTCTTTTTCTAGTTTCTCTATTTCTTTACATCTCTCTTTCATCCATGTCTCTCCTTAATTCATTATTCAGCTTTCTGCATATTCTTTTTCCTTCCTCAGTTGCTACTGTCTTTCATTTTCTTCTTTCTTCCATCTTACCGAACATTGTCTTTGGTACCCATTCTTTCCTTATTCTTTTGATCTTCCTTGCCCTTGCAACTTTTGCAGATTCCTTAATTTTTTGGCTCTTCCTCTTTCATTTCTCATTTGCACTCTCTTCATTGGGCTCTCTATCCCATTTTGAAATAAATGTGTTATCCAACTCAGCATCCTTACCATCTTCCTTAAGCCTCTCTAGGTCAAATTTCTCTCTTGGTTTTCATCCTCTCACTCTCTTCAATCATATTTGCAAGTCTGTCACCATCAAATTGTGGTCCCACTATATGTCTGCTCCAGGGTATGCTCTGGAATTCTTTAGGCAGTTTTTGTATGTGATTGTATATGATATAATTAATTTTGTATCTGTCATTATTCAACATAGATATCCATATCTTCATCTTGTTTGGTGCTCAAACAATGTTTCCAATTAGAAGAGAATTTTCTCTGCAGAAATTAATCAACCTTTCACCCCTGTCGTTCCTATTTCCCAATCCAAATGTTCCAATCATTCCCACGTCTTTTCCCTTTCCTACCACTGTTTTCGAATCCCCCATTATGATAATGCAGGCATTTTGTAAATATTTTCGTAATATTCCTCTGCTTCTTCATAAGTGTGTTGACTTGTTGTTATGTATATTTGTATTAAAATGACATGTTTCTTCTCATCTGTTAATCTCATCATCTTCAGTCTTTTCATAATATTCCTCTGCTTCCTCATCAGTGTGTTGACTTGTTGACAAGTATATTTGTATTAAAATGACTTGCTTATTCTCATCTCTTGATCTCATCATCTTTCATCTATGTACTCCACTTTCAATACATTTTTCATCGGCTGCTTTCCTATCATAATTGCCATGTCATGTTTCATAAAGGCCTTGTCACTATTATTCTGGAGGCTGAGTTGCCACTGTTGTCATGGTAGGTCAAGTTTGTGAGTTTATCAAATGGCTTCTGGTGCAGTACACCACTAAGACAATTTCTCCGTGGCACTATCACACAGCCATGCCCCAGGGTCAGGTAAGAGGGTAGGAGAACGAAGATTCTACAACAATCCAACAAATTAGTAACAGAGTCACGCAAATGAGTTATCTTTGCGACTTGTCCGAGTAGGCTTCTGTCTGTTGTTGTCCGGTCATTGGTTGATTGTACTCAGCTGGAAATTGGCTGAGGCAAAATCAATATCTTCATTCTCAGTAACGCCTGTGGTACTGGTGGAACTTGTGCAAGTGGCAAGTCTCTGTGGCAGTGGCACCTGCTCGCATCTTTGCACCTGTGGTGCTTTTGCCCTGGCTGTGTCTTGTTCAGACGACCACAGAACCATGGCTGCTGCTCTTCTGCCTACTTGAATAAAACAATTTATACTCTCCACAGTCTGCCATTCCCTTCCCCATCTCACTTCACACAGACCTAATATATCCAGTCTATCCTTCATCATTTCCAGTTCGGTATTTTCCATATTGGCAACCTGCAATAATGAGAGCACATTCCATGTTCCAATGCTTAACTTCACCTTCCCACTTTCAACTCAATTTCCTCTTTCCTTCTTCATCCTCCTCCAGCACTTCTGTATTTGATGTCAATGAAATCCTTTTCCAGAGATCTGATTGAGATGAAGTTTTGCCTCCAGTTTCTTTTACGAAGAGAGCCATACCATGTGTTCCCTGGGGAAAAATAATGTTTCCTAATCAGATAATCAATAAATGTAAGGTGGGAGACAAATAAATCACTATTGTAATTTTAATTGTAATTTTATTTATCCTGTAGATCATACATTGTGTGCCAAGAATCACATATTGATACAGGACAAGTCGAAAATGGAGATGAGATGATACACGGTTAAAATGATTATGACAGTGATCTTATAATGATACAAATGTTCATATAATACAAGTGTAATGCCAAGGAACAGAAAAGTGTATAGGCAGATATCTTGTGAAAAATTCAGAGCTGGACACAATTTCTAAATAAGTTCACATTATTAAGGGAAAGAAACATATAAGCAAATAACATGGAAATTCAAACATAATGTATACATTTAAAAATCCATTACTAAAGTAAAACATTAAAGGTGACACACTTCTGTAGTATGGTGTCTGGATTTACATACAAAGTACAGAACATGGACAGAACAAATTTTTATTCATCTATACTGTAACAACACTTTTGCAATAAATATTTATGGAGAGCAATTTTAAATTTTGAAGTGTTTTTTATTGTTTTAATGTTATTAGGTAACTTATTGTGCAGTCTGTTTCCTTTTTGCAGTGGTCCATTCTGTTTTAGTGCTGTTTATGCATGTTGAACATGTACATCCTGCTTTCTCCTTGTGTTACGCAGATGGATACTCTGGTTAGTCGATACAAGACTGTTGCTATTTTCTAAGATTTTCCTTACAAATATTATTACTTGTAAGATATATAGACATGGTAGTGGAAGGATATGAAGTTTCTTGAAGAGGGGCTTGCATGAGCTTCTTGCAGCAGCATTTTCTATGGCTCTTACAATTCGCTTTTGGCATATAAAACAACTTTTGCTGGCAGATGCATTTCCCCAAAAGATTATGCCATATCACAGTAAAGATTCTGCCTGTGTGAAGTATACATTTTAGTGTCTCTTTTGATGTGCAAACAGAAATAATTTTGATAGTATAACAAATGCTATTCAATTTATTTGTAATGTATTTTGCATATTGGATCCATCTTAGGTCTTCTTGGATTTATATTCCAAGAAATTTTGTAGAACTTAGATTTTCAAGGGTTCTGGTAAACAACTCTGTGTCTGGTGTTTCACTATGTATAAGTGCATTGTAACTGTTTTTTCTGTGTTTATTACTAATTTGTTTCCAGAAAACTTGTCTGTAATGTGGGTGGTACACTTTTTAATCTCATGCAGTAATTCTTCTCTGGTCCAGTAATTCTTCTCTGGTCCTTCCTTTTATTATCCCATGTGTGTCATCTGCAACTTTTATGTAATTGTGGTGTGGACTTATCAATTCCAAATAGTTTACAAAGAGTACAAACAGAATTAGTCCAAGAATGTGGCCTTGTGGTACACGGTACTTAGTGCTCTGCTTTTCTGAGCAGTAGCATTTTATCTTGTTCCTTTCTTGGATAGTAAGCTCAACTACTTGCGCGCTATTTTGGAGATATGATTTTATCCATTCATAGGCTGGGCCCCTAATACCTACAGATTCAAGTTTCTTAAGCAAGATGTTGTGATTGATAACATTGAATGCTTTAGAGAGGTCTAGAAATATGGCTGAAATATGCTCTTTGCTCTCTGTTGCATTTAAGGCTTCGTAGAGGAATGAAAAGGTAGCAGTCTCAGTGGATTTAGATTTTTGGAATCCATGTTGTGTATTTGAGGAGTAATTATTTTTTCCTACAAAATTGATTAGTCTTTTACAATAGAGTTATTCAATTATTCTGGAAAAAACCAGATAGTAACTAAATAGGTCTGTGGTTTGATACTTCTGTTCTTATCCCTTTCTTGAACAGAGGTTTCAGTTTTGCTGTCTTCAATTTTTCTGGGAACACCTTTTCTGGTGGAGGACATTTACAGATGTCGACAAGTGGCCTGCCCATGAGGGGAGCACATTTCTTCAAGATGTACTCAGGGATATTGTCAGTACCAACAGAGAATTTGGGCTTAATTTCTTTGATTATAGCAAATGTTTCCTTTTCATTGGTTGGGTATAGAAAAATAGCTTTATTTATAGTACATCTGGATTGATTTCTGGAAATACACTGTAAATTTTGATTTCTAAGATTTTCATCTATCTGTGTAAAGTAGGAATTAAATTTATTTGTAATTTTTGTAGTTTCAGTTATCGCAACTCACGTCTCCATTAGGCAGCATTATAGGTTTAGTAATAAGTATCAAATTCTGGTAACGTGATCTGTTCAGACAATCTGTGTAGTAATCTTTTTTTGCTTGAGGATACCAGAATCCCAGAAACGATCCATTTATTTTTTGTTTTCCGTGTGTATATTGTCCTCTGTGTTGGAGGGAAGCGCAATTCAAAATAGCAGGAAAAATTAGTGATAAAGGTATTATATTTTCCATTTGTGAGTTCGCAGTTATAAATCTCTTTCCAGTTTTCTTTGCTCAAGTAACAAAGAAAGTGATTTATATTTTCATTACTGTATTTTCTACTGGTGGTAGTTAGGCAGTGTTTAAATTGCAGCTCAGTTTCTGTACTCAGAGATAGTTTTGGAGCTGTGTGATCCCCAAAGCCTATGTTTAGTGTTTCTATTTTATAGTTCATTTCTACATTTACAAATATCTGATCAATGGTGGTAGATGAAGTCTTTGTGATGTGAGTTGCTGTTTCTACAGTAGAGTTCATGTTAAATGTTTGCAATAGATTCGGTAGTTCATTCTTTTCTTTGGTGTACTTTGCAAAGCCAATATTAAAATCATCTCATAGAATAAGTCTTCTGTTTCTTTGTGTTAGCTTATTAAGTGAATATTGCAAACTTTTTAGGAAAATGTTTATGTCACCAGTTGGAGCTCTGTGCAAACAAATAATGGCTAGTTTAGTGTCCACTATCACAACTCCTGATAGCTCTACATCTTTTTCCTTCATTATCTCAACAGGAAATTTTATATTTACTAAGTTTATATTATTTCTTATGAATATACAACTGCCACACATGTTTAAGAATTTTTCTACAGAAATAACCACCCAGCTCAAAGTTAGGTAGCGACACAATATGTAACTTATCCTCATCAAGCCAATGTTCTGTGAGACACAATAATGAGGTAGTTTTTTATTCATTTTCTAAGAGGAATTGGATTTCACTTACTTTACTTCTTAGTGACTGCACATTTTGACGAAAGAGAACCAAGTTCCTATTTTTCTGTTTTACCTGTGAGCTTAGAAATAAGATGTTACTGTGAGTTCGCAGGCTGATTTCGCACATTTTTATTTTTTTCCTGGCTTGAAACCATAGAAAATTGTCATTGAGTGACACAGCTGTATTTTGCCTTCAGCTCCTCCTCAAGCTGTGCTGTACTGCTGCTCCAGTTGTTGTTTGTTCTGCTACTTCTACTGCTGTTGTTGCTGCTCCTGCTTCTGAGTATGGTGTTGCTGGTGTTTCACTTATTAGTGATGTTTGCTCTTCCACAACTAATGTGTTGTTCTGTGAGCTGCTTGCATTTGGGCTGTTCACTTGCATTAACAAAGTCTCACATTTGTCTTGGAGGGTTCTAGCCTTGCTGACAGCAGATTTCCCATTTGAGTCTCCAGGTAACACACACTTCTTGTCCATGAGCGGCAAACTCCTGTATCATCAGACTGCACATTTGAGATTTTATTTACTACATCTAAATTATTTTTTACTATAATATTTTTCCCAAGTTTATTTAGATGAAAACTGTGTGTTGTGTGGAATCTTTTCCCCAAATTGCTTATGTTCACAAATGTTACATTTTCAAATCACCTGCAAATATTTTGCATCTCTACATTTGCACTTTCAATTTCTTTGTTTACACAGGGCCACTCTCTCAAGTCATAATGATGTGGCACTGAAAAAACAATAACATTTGTTCCTCTCAGCTCATATAGTTTTCTTTTTGATGAGATTATGAGATCCTTTTCATCATTCCTTGCAACATCATTAGATCCTGCCCGGAGGACAGAAAAGTCCTTTTTGCTCAGTTTTCCTTACTCTTTGACATAGCTTTATTATGCAGTTAAAATTCTGACTGTTTGTCTGCCCAAATTCAGTGGCTATATCTTTCCCTTGGCTGTCTGCATACAGTTCAATTTTACATGTACTTGCTGTTCGGAGCATACCGATTTTTTGCCTATCTTTTCTGTGTGTGATGTCTTATTGGCACTATTTATTTTGTCTTTCTTGCTAACATAAGTTGATAATGTCCCAGGTGAACAGTATTGGTGGCATTTTTTTTGGAGCACTTTCGCATATGATCTTTCACTTAACTGCGGCTGAAATATTCCATGTTCTATCTCTTTAAAGAAGTTGTTTTGTTTTCCAAGTGGTACACTCGAACTGTTAAGAACACTATCACTCATCATCGCGTAAAACAGAGGGTATATCCTGAACAAACCTACAAATGCTATCTTGTTGAAGTGTAAAAACAATTTAGTGAAAATCTGATGTGCTTATGTATTACTGCCACATACATCACAAACTGATGGGTCCTCTCATTGGGCAGTGCCTGATACATAGATGTTGGTGGCAAGTCTTTCATAATACTATTATTATTCACACTTCCATCTACTCATTCTCCCACTTATATATGAATATCCCCCTTATCAATTTAGATATTGATTACAAGGGAGCTTACTCAACATTTTAGTGTTGTCCATCCACACAGGCATTTAGCTGTCATGAGATCTTACATTTTCCCAGATAATTTTATGGCCTGGCATACAGCAGAGTGAGACTATCCTCCAACATCTTTTGTAATGGGTGCATCTGACTAATGATATGAAGGGCAGATGTGAAACCGGAGCAGATGGTAAACTTCTAGTTTTTATCAAGACTCATATGCTGCAGTTAAAAGATGATAAATTTGAAACAAATAGACTGCACCCACATATTGCTTCAGAAGGAACTGCTTCCATATGAAAAATGGTGGCCAATCAGTCTCTGCACAGTGGAAAAAAGCTCCTGCTGGCACACAAAAACGGCTGATATATAACCCCTTTAAAAGACTCTGACAGAAAAGGGGGGAATCAGCTGCCAAATTATCATTCTGCACTCCTCACCAAAAATTTTGGTATACAAATATTTTCATGCTCTTAAAATTTCTTTTACCCAGTCTCTCTTTGTGATTAAGCCCTCATACTCAGCATCTGTCTCTTGCCGCCACTGCTTATGTATGTCTCCTTCCCATGGTATCCTTTTGTCCACCATACCCACCATACCTCAAATATTTGAGAGGGGAGACCAAGTTATTTTCTCCCCTATACACACCTGTTCAAAATTTCAATCTAAAATGCATCCTCTCCTACACCTACATGTCCAGGTTCACCTGTCTTGGAGAGTCCAGATCCCCCCCCCCCCCTCCCCCTCCCCTCCTCCCCACTCAGATGTATTTTACATTTCCACTGTCACCTCTCTCTTTTTTTCTCACTGATTCTGTCTCCATCCACCTCTCTCCCTCTTTTGCTGACATATGACACTTTTCCTCACTGACCATCAATATCTTCTCTCTCTCTCTGGTTCCTAGTGCTATTGTCTTCATCGATCTCTCTTTATCTTTCACTGACACTTTCTCTATCCCACCATCACTGTCTCCTCTCTCTTGCAACATCTCTGTCTCTCTGCTACTCTACTTCAGTCAGTTCAGTGCCATTTTAAGCATATTTTTATAGGCATGAAATACCCATTATACAAAGATAGCTCATCATAAAGTTTTATTGGTGAATAATGCTGATTAGAAACAGTTTGGTGGCCTCAGAACCCATGAAATGACCCTAGAACCCTTACCACATGTTCACTACATCAGTTAAAATTACATTTGGATATTAGATTGGATATTACTTGCATATTTTACATGCATAAGTATGTTAACTATGAACACCTAGATCTCAGTAACAGATAAAGATATTGGAAAAAGTTTCAAGGTTCCCTAAGAATGTCATCTCAAGAACACATGATTAAAATTTTGATGGTTAGCCATGAATATAATTTATAGAAGTGACCATCCCCATAACTGGTACTTTTGGTACCCAAAAATCATGTTTTTTTTGTTTTTTTTTTTTTTGGGGGGGGGGGGGGGGGGGGGTTCCTCAGGAGCCAGCCCTGAAGAAATGGTGCTTTTATAAGCTGACTGAGGCTCACGCTAGACAATACTTAATGTAAAGAGAGCAACTGATCTGCTCAATTTGCCTGGGCTGGAGGAAGTGAGTAAAGTTTAAATTTTGGCCTGTACTGCTTGATAGCCCCAGTACACCAATGCTTCTGATAGGTATGCAACTGATTGCTAGGTCAAGAGCATCCAAAACACTTGACCCCTTACATCTGTGATCAACAGAACCTGAAACATGACCCCCCAGAAAAATCTCATTTTAGGGCATGATGTTTTGTACCATGCAATGTCATGTTCTGTAAAGTCATGCAGTTAATTCACTTCTCATGAAATGTCGAGTATTAGGTTTTGTTGAGTCATATTCAACTTATTTACAGTCATGACAGTATCAAAGATTTGATTTTGGAACTGCAAGAAGCATACTCTATCTGCACCTTAGGCTGTTTTGTTTAGAGACTTGAGGATATTAACCAAATGGGCAGCATGGTCAATAATTCAATGGACTTACATTTGAGAAGACATGGGTCCAAATCTCTGCCTGGGCACATAGAGTTAGTTTTTCTGTGACTGCCCTAAACTGATTACAGTTTTTTTCAGGGACTCAACCAGTTTTCTTTTCCAACTTTGTTATATCTGAGCTTATGCTTAGTCTCTAATGATTTTGTCGTTAATTGTATGACAAACCCTAATCTTCCTTCCTTGAAGATATAAAGTGACTTGAATGATCCAACTTTCAGCTCTCTGTCTGTCTGTCTGTCTGTCTCTCTCTCTCTCTCTCTCTCTCTCTCTCTCTCTCTCTCTCTCTCTCTCTCCCTCCCACCCTCCCTCCCTCCCTCCCTCCTTCTCCCCCTCCCCCCTCTCTCTCTTTCTCTTTCTCTCTTATCTCATGCTGCAGTCATCTCAGCTTATCACTGAAAAAATTCATATTTTTAAAACTTAGAATGGTGTCACAAGTATGTAAGTCTGATAAAATTAATATCTGACAAAATCAAATCCAACACTCCTGAAAATTTGTCATAGAAAAACTAAAATCAGCATTGTGGCTGTTTCTACAGATATCTAATTGCCAGCTGTAAATAAGTAGTTCTTGTTAACTGTTGGAAAGGGAGCATGGAATGGAAAGCTATCAACAAACAAATGACATTGCACAGTGCTTCTGGCAATGGATGTTATATCATTTATGGTTATTTATGCTTAAAAATATAACCTTGGAGATTACCATTTCTCTGTTCAGTCTGATTAGATTGTAGTTCTTCTCATCATTAACAGAAGATGTCTATGCATAAAAGAGAACTGGTGTATAACTGCCCACGATAGAATTAGATTATCAAATGCGGAGTGACTGACTAACTTCCTGAAGTGTGACATTCAGACCTGGTGATGCTCCAGTATCTTCCCCCTACAACTACTATACACAACACTGCAGTAATTAACGGCATGGCATAGACATTGAGAAATGGAATTAAAACTGTTTCCTTCCAAGAACTGACAAATTAGACCTGTTAGTGGTATGATAATATGAAGGAAATGGCAGATTCCCTTGGCATGCCCTCTAACATTTCACAACATTGTGTTGTAGACTGCACTGCAAGCTGTTCCATGTGGAGTGTCTATATGTAATTACTGGCAGGGACTTCTGGCAAACAGAGACTGTGCATTGCTTATAAAGACAGTACATACAATTATGAAATACTGCCAGACATTGACTAGCAAAGAGGATTTTATTAAGCAAAAGTGATTTAATGGGTTGCAATTCTATTGAGATTCAGGCAAAAGTACAAACATTCGATTATCTTTATGAAATGTGACATTCTGTTTAACCACTAATGACAAAATACACTCTAAGACAAAAAATGCACCATGAAGGAATTTTTGAACGGACAGAAATTGATAGTTGTGATGCACAGGTACAAATAAACAAATGACAACAATTAAAAAAAAATTGGATGGTTTAGTCAAGAGAAAGACTTTACAAATTGAGCAAATCAATAACATGTTAGTCCATCTCTGGCCATTATGCAAGCACTTATTCAGCTTGGAACTGATTGATAAAGATGTTGCATGTCTTCTTGGGGGATATCATGCCAAATTCTGTCCAACTGACATGTTAGCTTGTCAAAACCCCAAGATGGTTGGAGAGTTCTGCCTGTAATGCTCCTAACCTTCTCAACTGGAGAGAGATCCAGTGACACTGCTGACTAAGGGAGGCTGTGGCAAGCATGAAGACAAGCAGTAGAAACTCTCATTGTGTGTGGGCAGGAAATTGTCTTGAGTGATGACTCAGTGAATACAGTGTCACAATAAGGTTGGCTGGTGAGTGTTCTGTGTTGAAAGGCTGGAAGATCAGTACACTCATGCAACATTATGCCTCCTCATACCACAATGCTTGCACCATCAAAATCATCATATTCAAAAATGCTGGGTGTGTCCTCATATGATGAACCTTAATGCACCCAAGAACATTATTGAACATGATTGTTATGGTGTGGAGAGGCATAATGTTGCATGAGCATAATGACCTCCACATCTTTGAACACAACACATCCACTGGTGAACATTATTAATACACTATACTCCATACCCCTGTGCCTCTTTCCTGGCTTCATTTTTATGACAATGCACGACAGTGTTGAACAGTACAGTCAGAGGAGCTCTTGGAACAACAGGATATTTGGTGAATGCATTGGCTGGCCCATTCCTCCAACTTGAATTCCATTGACCATGAATGGTATGTATTAGAGAGATGTATTGCAGTATGTTCATATGCAACAATGGCTATCCAGGAGTTGTCAACTGTGCTGGTGGAGGAATGGAATGTCCTACAACAAGAACTCTGTACTAACCTTGTGGCCAGCATGGGAGCACATTGCAGAGCATGTATAACCTACTGTGGAGATTGCACACACTATGAAGAACCATGTCCCACCTTTTGTAATGTCCCAGAGACCATTATGAATCAAGGAGCCATTAGTGAAATAATTGTCTTTGAATAAAGGTGTCGTTTCTTTCCTCAATACTTTTTTATCAGTTTCCTTATGTACTATGTTGTAGCAGTTCTTTCTATGTTTGAGCCAAGTCTCATCAAGTTATATTATTTGGCAGTGACACATAATGTGAAAATTATTTTTGTGCTTAAGTTTTACATATGAGTGCAGTTGATTATAATAAAAAGTTGATCCAAACGTTAACATGATCACTATCACGTTTCCATACAGTTTGGAAAATTTTTTTATGTGTAAAACACAATACTACCAAGGCAAGTTGTTCGTTAAAAACACATAATTCATAAATCAATTACATCTACTTATATTTCCAAGGATACCATATCAGAGTCAACTAAAAATCTAAAATTAAACAATTTAATTTCATTGTATATGCTAAATAGGCCTTGAAAATACGTTTTGAAACTCTGTCAACAATGCACAATATTACGAAACCACATAGATATATCTGAAGGGTATTACAGCAATAAAAGAGAATGGAAAAATGTTGTTTCCCACATGACTCTATCTTACAAATAGCAAGACTGCTTGAATACATTAATCTCATCAGAAATATTTACAACAATTTCTTTGTTATTTAACGGTCTTGTTACATCCACTCTTAATTTGCCATCAGTCAGTGATGAGTGTGTCTCATGTTTCCAGAAACATGATGATTTCTTCCTGAATTGCAAAGAACATCTTTAGAACTTAGCCACTATTAAGGAACCATACAGTTAAATCTTAAGGTGGTTCCACATCTTGCCAAAACATTCAAATTAGTTGAGATAAATACCATGTCATCTTAGTGTCCCATGATCTTCACCATATAGCCAAGTTGCCTGACAACCAGCCTACCAAATGGATACAACCACCACACCACCACCTTTCTCCTCCAGTGAAGTCGCTGATGGAGAGGCAAATAGCAGTACGTTATTTTTTACTGTTATTGATTTCTGAGACAGTACTCTGGGCTAAATGCTCCTCAACATTGCACTTACTTAGACTTTTGTTATTAAACTTTGTATGTTAGGAGGAGGATTCTTGCAGAGGCATTTCCTGACAAGTATATTGTTGAGTGCATCAGTATGCTGCACTGTAAATACGTCTTCTTTCCTCTTTTGTAATGGGATTTTTGAGGCAAAGCATAAATAATGTTGTAGATGCTAGGAAATGTATTAATTTACACATTTTCTAAGCATAATTGTAATAAATTTGCTCCATGTCTGTCAACTTCTTTCCACAAAACACTACACACTCCTTGTTAGAAATTAAGTGTTTCCTCAGCAGATAATGTGTGTGAAATTAAGTACTTTCCCAACCACATAATGTGTGCTTGTTGAGATAAACATGATGAACAGTACTCATGTGTGTTCATGCTGCATTTTCTACAAGTAGCTTGTCGCTTAGAGGTGAGTGTGATGTGCCCATGTTTCATCATATAAAATTTTGTGTAAATGGCTGCATTTTGAGTTGAGTTTTTCTATCTTTAATGTCTCCTTAAAAAAAAAAATCTCTGTCAGAGATTAATAGAAAAACAGCCATTTTTAAATTGCTGTTGAATCTTTTTCAACTATTTTTTTTTTTACATTGCTGCCTCCATCAAGCATCCACTACTGCAAATATGGTTCAGATATGTCTACAAGATCTTTACATGTCAGAACATCCTTGATATGCTGTTGCAACTTTTCTTTAATCAGAAATTGTCCTGAGCATATGCTTTTAATTAAATCATTTGCATGGCTGGAAGTAGCAGCTCCCACTAAAAGCCATCTCTTCTGCAAATGCTTTAAAGATTGTGGAGTTGTATCCATCTAGTTTTTTCAGTAAATACAGTGGAGGCAGTTTCTCAAGTGTCTCCTGCTATCTTTTTATTATGCTGACACTAAGGATTTGATCAAGAGGGATTCCCATTTGCACTCTCTCAATAGGCTGGATGCTAGAGCTCTCTGATGGCCTGACCAACTACTAGTAGTTTTGTTATTTTGATAACTATGCTTCATGCAGGTTGAGTGAAAAGCAATGGAAATGACTTCCTGACCTTACCCCTCCATGATTGTAAAACAGGCAGATGATATAAATTATGTTCCAAATGAGCATATTGTTTATGATGCAGAGCTGCTGTAATAGAAGTTAGTGATATGAGTCACTTCCTGTGATAAATTATTGGTTTTGGTGCAGAGTTACAATCCTGAGTGCATGACAGCTGGCTGTGTGATGCGTTGCTCCTTGTCTGCTCTTTTAGCCTCAGTCCTATCCAGCATGTGTACCTCATGGAAGAAACTTCCCATGACGTCCAAAATACTCTCCATCTTGGTAAGGGAAGGGCAACATATATCTTTTAGTTGCACACCAGGCACATAGAAATCCAGAAGAATGAAATAGCTGACGCAGTGGCAGTTATATATGCAAATATGAAGCTAAGTCTTTGGTAAGTTAAAAGTTAATAGAAAGATAGACCCTTGGAGAGGCAAGCATTATTTATTTATTTTTAGTTGCAATCTTGACACCCACAATCTAGAATTTAATTCTGGTTGTTTTTTCACATAACTACAGAAAGTTGAGCAATGATTTGACTATAATTCTATTATAACTAGGAAAAATTAAGTATAACTAGCAGAATTTACAAAAGAACAAAATAGAAAAACCACCCAATCCATAATCTATAGTCATCTACTCTACAGTCACCAGATGGCTTGCTGGTAGTTTATGATTTTTACCACCAATAAAAGTCTAGGTTAAGAAATATGTGATATTATAGAAGCTTCTGTTGTGGAAATACTACAACTATCATTTATATTAACTTTGCTTATGTCTATGCAAGTGGAACCCCAAATTGCAAAGATAGCATGCAAATTCTCTACAACTGGAAGTCCAGGAAACCACACATCACCCACAAACAATTTCAGAACCCAACATGCATTACCCCTGAGATGGGGCCACAGATGAGGTTACCTCATTGCCCACAGTCCTGCTGGAGTCAGCACAACCACAGGGACTTATGGATACATCACACCACCCCCCGCATCCTGCTCTTTCTAGGAGACCCACATGAATTACTTACAATTTCTTATACTTTCCTCAGGTTCTTCCACGACTGCCACATTGTTGGTCACAGGCTCATTTCTTCTTTGACCCTTCCAATAGATTATACCCCATCCTAAAGGATATTATTAGGGATGTTCCCATTTATGTGGTATAGGTCTACAAATAATTGTAAGCGAGTTAATCTAGAACCTGATTCATGAATGATGACTCTTCGCACAGGTTGAGGCATGGACAGGGACTGCAGTGTTGCCTGTCACAGGCAACTATTGCAGTATGTTGTGATATGCACAAAATGTGCTTTGTTCTTGAAGAAAGTGTGTATACTGCAGATTATGTTTCTCACTTGCTTATATGGAATTTGTCACTTACCACCACCATCAGGAATGGCAGCTCACAACAAATGGAATAAAATTTTGATCATGTTTAATGCTTGCATTCACTACATCAGTCACAGAAGAGTGCTCAGGACCTACTGAATGCTCATTGGTTATTGGAGAATGCGTAGGTGTGCAGAATAAGCCAAAACACGGCTGCATTTGCTCATAACTCCAGCTATAGTATAACATTTTTAGTATAACAAGAGGCCTTTATGCACACACGTTGTTGGAACATTTTTTAAAAAATTTTATATGAGGAGTAGTCACAAAGTTTTAATTATCACTTTAAAAAAGTCAAGCTGTGACTATGAAATTTGGTTACAGTGTTAGTCCTCCTCTACATATTCATCCTTCACCTTGACCTTTTTTCCCAATTGTGAAAGACTTGGTGGAGAACTTGGTTGTAGAAGTCTGCATTTTGACAGTTCAGGAACTGATCCACCTTAAAAGTCACCTTGCTGTCATTCTGTAAATACATGTTATGCAGCAGTTTCCTTATCCAAGGAAAGAGGAAGAAGTCACTACATGTCATATTAAGGGATACAGGGCAGTGAGGCAAAATTTGATAGCCCAAAGAAGCAGTATTCTATACAGAACAAGCTAGGGCACTGTCATAGTGCAAAAACACTTCCTTGGACAGCTTCATGCAAGGTTTCATCTGGACATCTACCCTTAACTTTGTCAGGCGATTTCACTAGTATGCTTCTGTGACAGTTTCTATATCTACACGGATACTCTGCAAATCACATTTAAGTGCCTGGCAGAGGGTTCATCGAACCACCTTCACAATTCTTTATTATTCCAACCTCGTATAGTGCGCGGAAAGAATGAACGCCTACATCTTTCCATATGAGCTCTGATTTCCCTTATTTTATAGTGGTGATCATTCTTCCCTATGTAGGTCAGTGTCAACAAAATATTTTCGCATTCGGAGGAGAAAGTTGGTGATTGGAATTTCGTGATAAGATTCCGGCGCACGAAAAACGCCTTTCTTTAAATGATGTCCAGCCCAAATCCTGTATCATTTCTGTGACACTCTCTCCCATATTTTGTGATAATACAAGACACGTTGCCTTTCTTTGAACTTTTTCAATGTACTCCGTCAGTTCTATCTGGTAAGGATCCGACACCACGCAGCAGTATTCTAAAAGAGGACGGACAAGCATAGTGTAGGCAGTCTCCTTAGTAGGTCTGTTACATTTTCTAAGTGTCTTGCCAATAAAATGCAGCCTTTGGTTAGCCTTCCCCACAACATTTTCTATGTGTTCTTTCCAATTTAAGTTGTTCATAATTGTAATACCTAGGTATTTAGTTGAATTTATGGCTTTTAGATTAGACTGATTTATCGTGTAACCGAAGTTTAAAGAGTTCCTTTTAGCACTCATGTGGATGACCTCACACTTTTCATTATTTAGGGTCAACTGCCACTTTTCGCACCATTCAGATATTTTTTCTAAATTGTTTTGCAGTTTGTTTTGATCTTCTGATGACTTTATTAGTCGATAAACGACAACGCCATGTGCAAACAACCAAAGACGGCTGCTCAGGTTGTCTCCCAAATCGTTTATATAGATAAGGAACAGCAAAGGGCCTATAACACTACATTGGGGAACGCCTGAAATCACTTCTGTTTTACTCGATGACTTTCCATCACTTACTACGAACTGTGACCTCTCTGACAGGAAATCGCAAATCCAGTCACATAACTGAGATGATATTCCATAAGCATACAATTTCACTATGAGCCGCTTGTGTGGTACAGTGTCAAAAGCCTTCTGGAAATCCAGGAATGCGGAATCGATCTGAAATCCCTTGTCAGTAGCACTCAGTACTTCATGTGAATAAAGAGCTAGTTGTGTTTCACAGGAATGATTTTTTCTAAACCCATTTTGACTGTGTGTCAATAGACCATTTGCTTCGACGTAATTCATAATGTTCGAACACAATTATGTTCTAAAATCCTGCTGCATATCAACATTAATGATATAGGCCTGTAATTTAGTGGATTACTCCTACTACCTTTCTTGAATATTGGTGTGACCTGTGCAACTTTCCAGTCTTTGGGTACGGATCTTTTGTCGAGCGAATGGTTGTATATGATTGTTAAGCATGGAGCTAATGCATCAGAATACTCGGAAAGGAACCTAACTGGTATACAGTCTGGACCAGAAGACTTGCTTTTATTAAATGATTTGAGTTGCTTCACTACTCCGAGGATATTTACTTCTACATTACTCATGTTGGCAGCTGTTCTAGATCCAAATTCTGGAATATTTACTTTGTCTTCTTTTGTGAAGGCATTTTGGAAGGCTGTGTTTAGTAACTCTGCTTTGGCAGCACTGTCTTCGATAGTATCTCCATTGTTATCGCGCAAGGAAGGCATTGATTGTTTCTTGCCACTAACATACTTCACATACGACCAGAATCTCTTTGGATTTTCTGCCAGGTTTCGAGACAAAGTTTTGTTGTGGAAACTGTTATAGGCATCTTGTGTTGAACTCCGCACTAAATTTCAAGCTTCTGTAAAGGCTCGCCAATCTTGGGGATTTTGTGTCTGTTTAAATTTGGCATATTTGTTTCGTTGTTTCTGCAACAGTGTTCTAACCCGTTTTGTGTACCAAGGAGGATCAGCTCTGTCATATGTTAGTATATTTGGTATAAATCTCTCAATTGCTGCCAATACTATTTCTTTGAATTTAAGCCACATCTGGTCTACACTTATATTATTAATTTGGAATGAATGGAGATTGTCTCTCAGGAGGGTGTCAAGTGAATTTTTATCTGCATTTTTGCATATGTATAGTTTTCGCTTATTTTTCGAGGATTTGGGGATTACAATATTCAATCTCGCTACAACAAGCCTGTTCTCACTAATCCCTATATCAGTTTTGATGCTCGATACTAACTCAGGATTATTTGTTGCTAAGAGGTCAAGTGTGTTTTCACAACCGTTTACTATTTGCGGGCTCATGAACTAACTTCTCGAAATAATTTTCAGAGAATGCATTTAGCACAATTTCGGATGATATTTTATGCGTACCTCTGGAATTAAACAGGTATTTTCGCCAACATATCAAGGGTAAATTAAAGTCACCACCAACTATTATCGTATGAGTCGGGTACGTGTTTGAAATCAAACTCAAGTTTTCTTTGAACCTTTCAGCAACTGTATCATCTGAACTGGGAGGTTGGTAAAAGGATCCAATTATTATTTTATTCCAGTTTCCAGAAATGACCTCTGCCCCATACTAACTCACAGGAAGTATCTATTTCAATTTCACGACAAGTTAAACTACTTCTGACAGCAACTAACATGCCACCACCAACCGTGTTTAGCCTATCTTTTCGGAACACCATTAGGTTCTTGGCAAAAATTTCAGCTCAGCTTACATCCGGCTGTAGCCAGCTTTCAGTACCTCTAATGATTTGAACATCAGTGCTTTCTATTAGCACTTGGAGCTCTGGTACTTTCCCAACACAGCTATGACAATTTACAACTGTTATACCAATGGTTCCTGTATCTACATTCTTCCTGTGTTCAGCCTGCACCATTTGTGACTGAAGCCCTTCTTGTGTATTCCCGAGACCCTCTAACATAAAAGAAACGCCCAGTCCATGCCACACAGCCCCTGCTACCCGTGTAGCCTCCTCCTGTGTATAGTGGACACCTGACCTGTTCAGCGGAACCTGAAACCCAACCACCCTTTGGTGAAAGTTGAGGAATCTGCAGCCTACACAGTCGCAGAACTGACTGAGCCTCTGATTCAGACCCTCTACTCGGCTCTGTACCAGAGTCCACATTCGGTCCTGTCGACTATGCTGCAAATGGTCAGCTCTGCTTTCATCTTGCAAGCAAGTCTGGCAGCCTTTACTACTTCTGTTAGCTGCTCAAAACCAGAGAGAATCTCTTCTGATCCAGTGACACACGTCTTTGGTACCAACGTGAGCAACCACCTGCAGTTGGCTGCACCCTGTGCTCTTCATGGCATCCGGGAGGACCCTTTCCACATCTGGAATGACTCCACCCGGTATGCACACAGAGTGCACATTGGTTTTCTTACCCTTCTTGTCAGTCAAGTCCCTAAGGGGCCCCATAATGCATCTAACGTTGGAGCTCCCAACTACCAATAATCCTACCCTCTGCGATTGCCCGGATCTTGCAGGCTGAGTGGTTTCCTCTGAAACAAGACAGGCGACAGCATCCAGCTCAGCGACAGTGTCAGCCACAGACAGCTCCTGGAACCTGTTTGTCAGACAAACCGGGGAGGCCTTACGTGCGGGCGCCTGGGAAGTCTTTCGCCACCTGCTTCGCCTCGGGGCGACCTCCCACTCGACCACAGGTGAGGGGTCAGCCTCAGTGCGAGCAGTAACTGGGTTTGCCACTGGTGAGGACCAATCAGAGGACTCTGACATGCTGGATGTCTGTTGGATCCCCATGGCCAGCCCACAACAGTGGCACCCAACCACTGCAGCCTCAAGCTGTGTAACCGAAGCCATCACAGCCTGAAGCGGAGTGTCACCAACTTGGCTCGCATCTGCACACAACAGTCGCAGTCCCTGTCCCTACTAAAGACTGTGGAAAACTAAACTATTCAGATAAATGGACTAACGGCACATGCTGCACAGCTCTACTGTAGACCCTGATGAAAACGCATGAACTGTGTCTAGTAATATGCAGATATTCAAAAACCTAACTACCGAAGCACTCAAGTGAAACTAAATAATTTGCCCCAATTAGGAACTTTTAATATTTCACAAAATGGGTTTACTTCCTGGCGCAAATGAAAACGCAAGAACTGTGTCTATTAGATGTTAAATTTACACACAGAAATTCAAGAAACTAAACTATTAAAGCACACAGATGATACAATAAAATTCGTTCCTGGTTAGGAACTTGTAAATGACACAAAAGTGTTTACTTCCCTGTTGCTGCGTCTTTCTCAGTCGGCTACTGCTGCCTGACTTGCCCGTTATGAGCATAGTCTGTTGGCACCACACCAAGACAGTCGCAAAAGACACTCAACATCATCTTATCCAATGATGGTTGTGTCCTGGACGTTTTTGGTAGTGGTGAATCCACATGATTCCACTGTTTACTCTGTTTCAGATTCATGTGATACATATGTTACTCATCCATGATGATTAGGTGGTTAAAGAAGTGACCTGGAATAGCCTGGGACACACCTGCAACATTTCCATTGCTGCCTAGGTTCAGCAGACTTCCTGACAGGTTGTGAGCAGTCAAGGAATCCAGCAAGCAGTAATCTTTGTCTGCGCCAACTAACTACCATGCCATATGATGGTGCATTCTTGCCATAAACTTCCAACATGGATTATTGCAACATTGTTTGCCTTGAAATGCAAAAAAATGTATTTTTACATAATACTCCACTTTATCAAGTGGCTGTGCCATTTTCTTTTGGGTCCACTAATTCTGTACTACAATGCTGCGTGTAGAACTGCAGTGTGTACCAGGATTGCAGACATTTATCTGCATACAAACAAAAAATTAATTACATAACTAAAATTTTCTTAGGAGGTAATTAAAACTTTAAGAGTACCCCTTGCACAGATATTCTCAGTAAGATCCAAAGCCTGTCATGTTGTGAATCAAACCTGCAGACGAATAAATACAGCCCAGAAGCAACCCCGTCTTAATATTCATGTAAACCCTAACTACAATGATATACTTGTGGTTAATATGTGGTGTAGAACCATAATAACACACTTTTAGAGTCAGGATTAACATTTATTTCAGCACTAAACAGAGCGAATACAGAAATGGATGTCGAACATGGCACGAGCGAACAAAGACAGAATACAAAGACAAAGAGAATAATCAAAGATGTATCACTTTGCATCAGAGTAGCCACAGGGGTCCCCCTCCCCCTCCCCCTGGGTAGTGTGGAGCACGGCTGGGTGAAGCTAGCACACATCCACAAAAAAATCTTCGGGCCAGTGTGGATGGTGGAGGCGGCATCTGGCATGTGAAGTGTGCAGCTAGGGGCCACCATTGTCATGGTCTCGCACGGCGGAGAGCTGCGCAGGTGGCGGCGAGTCAATGGGGGCCACAGAGGCGGTGGCAGTGGGCGAGGCGGTGGCAGAGGAAGGTCAGCAGGGAGCAGCGAGGAATTGCTCTGGGAAGGACCATGCAGTCTTTAAACATTGTACCAAAACTGTACTTGAGTAGCTGTTGAGCAGAATCATGAATGTATTGACTCTGCAGCATAATACGCGGTGGGGGCCAGAGTAAGTAGGTTGCAGAGCCGCACAAACAGAATCATCCCATAACATGACAAAATGGAAGAATTCAAGTCCTTATGAACAAGCACCTGTGGCATGGTGTGCACGTGAGGTAGAGGTGGGCAAAGGCGGGCCATGTGAGCATGCACTCGTCCAGCAAGGGCTGCAGGTTGGTAGCATCCATCGGAGAAGTGTTCTCGATGAATTCGGCAGGCAGGATGAGCGGTTTACCATGCAGGACCTCCGCCAACAAAGCATTCAGGTCCTCCTTGTGCGCATTGTAGATTCCCAGCAATACCCATGGCAGAGCCTCAGACCAAAGCCCACTCTGGCAGATGAGTGCAGCTTTTAACAGTCTGTGCCATCACTCAACTAGTCCATTAGCCTGCAGATGGTATGCAGTCATGTGAAATTTTGCCACCCCACACAATTCACAGAGGCGAGCAAAAAGCGATGACTCGAACTGGCTGCACAGGTCCACGGTAAGTGAGAGGGGGCAACCGAATCTAGCCACCCATGCCGAAATGAACATGCGACCAATTGTCTCAGCTGTAATGTCCACCATGGGTACTGCCTCAACCCAACAGGTGATGCAGTCGATCATGGAAAGGATGTATTCGTATCCCTCAGAAGAAGGGAGAGGACTGACCACATCAACGTGCATGTGGCGCAGGCAGCCCCTGGAGATGTTGAACTGTACTAAAGGAGGTTGCACATCTCTGCTCACTTTGCTTCATTGACAAGGAACACAAGCACGTGACCACGAGCAGCAATTGTGCTGCACACCCGGGCAGACGAAACATTTGGTTACGAGGCATGTCGTCGCCTGTGTTCCGGGGTGAGCAAGATTATGTAAAGTGTCGAAAATCCCATGCCGAAGGGGGAAGGCACCAAGGGGAGGGGTGAACCAGTAGAAACGTCACAGATGATAGGAGCTGACGACCCATGCAAGGCAATAGATGATGAGCAAAGAACCATCATCTGAAAGCAGACGTTGAGTGTCCGCATCTTCGGCCTGAAGCCATGCCAGTTCCTCTAAGTTCAATGGTGCAGAGATCATCAAAATGTGGGAGAGGTAGTCGGCAACTACTTTTTCCGCACTTTGGATGTAACTAGCGTCCGAAGAATGTTGGCAAATAAAGTCCATGTGACAGAAGGGTTGTGTTGGGACATCTTTTGCCGGGTTGTGGATCGTGTCAACAAGAGGTTTATGATCAGAGTAGATGGTGAAAGCGCATCCTTTGACAATCCTTCTGAAATGTTTTACTGAGTCATAAACCACAAGGAGCTCGTGGTCGAAGGCCAACGATTTACACTGACTCCTTGTAAGCTTTTTTGAGAAGAAACACAGTGGCTGCATTGAGTCTGCAGTGTGTTGTTGGAGGACAGCACCTACTGCTGACTTGCTAGCATCGGTAGTGATACAAATCTGTGCCTTTGGGTTGGGGTGCATGAGAGTACTAGCCTGTGCGATGGCCAATTTCAAATTGTTGAATGCATCCAGGGCCTAGTCCAGTCCAGTTTATGCTTTCTGGTTGTATTTTTACTGGAGAGGGTATCAGTTAGAGCTGACTGGACGGAGGCAGCCTGAGGTACATGTCACCGATAAAGTTCACCATCCCTAGGAAATGGTACAGTTGTGCGTAATCCTTGGGAGAGGCAGAGCGAGGATGTTCATGATTTGTGAGTCAGTAGGGCGGAGGCTGTCGGCCGAGACTGTATGGTGAAGGGGCCATTGGCTGCAAGAGCCGCACAAACTGCATCAAGATGAAATTTGTGTTCCTCCGCAGACGAGGAAAGGATAAGTATGTCATCCAAGTAGGCAAAAGCAAAAGAAAGTGGTAGCAGAATCGAATCAATGAAATGTTACCACATCTGGGCAGCATTTTTAAAACCATATGGAATGAAGCAGTATTCGAAGAGGCCGAAAGGCGTAATGTTGCCGTTTTCAGAATGTCCAGTTCTTGCGTCGGAATTTGGTGATATGTCTTCAAACAGTCCAATACAGAAAAGTACTTTGAGCCATGCAGTAACTGCATGAAATCCTGTATATGAGGAACTGGATAGTTGTCTATAATAGTTCTAGCATTAAGAGACCTGTAGTCGCTGCATATGTGGAGCTAAATGTCTTTCTTAGGTGCCAGGTGAATAGGGGAGGACTAGTTGCAGTCAGAAGGTTGGAGCACACCTGAAGCCAGTAAATCCTGAACTATCTCTTTCGCTCGCAACAATTTCGTAGTATTAAGACTTCGAGCTTTGTGACGTATGGGTGGGCCATCCGTGGAGTGGATTCGTTGGCAGGTGCCATTGCTGATTGCTGAGACCCACAAAGAGAGGCATGCGTGGTGGGGCAAGAGGGGAGGGTCACAAGCGGCGGCAGTTGACTGACCTTGGAGAGCCAAGATGGCATATACAAAGTGTCGGCAGTATGCAACGCTGAGCACGTGGCGTGGTAGCCACAGGAAGTGAGCGATCCCACGAATCGGGGACATGGACATCCGAGCTGGGCCAGAGTGATGTGGGTGGGGCCTTGGCAGCTGATGGCGATGGTGTGCATGGCGTAATGGCCACGCGATGCAGAGGATCCCATGAAGTGGGGGCGTGTGCATCCTGTAGGTCCAACTGCATCTGCGTGGAACTGGCAGCAAGAAAGTTGCAGCTCAAAACAGGAGCGGAGCAGAGTGAAGACACTGTAGGAGAGGGAGGCTGTGTTGACAGGAGCAGCTCTGCAGAGAGGCAGCATAAGGTAATCCATGCATGAGCCAATTCAGTGGAGGTGGTAGCAACGTGGGAGCGTAACTTCGCGTTATGAGTCCGTAGTTGGTCGATCTGCTTGCAGACATCCAATAAATCAGAGAGGCAAGCCGTAATATCTTTGAGCAGAGAAGTGCATGTGGAAAGTGTGGCCAAGGACATGGGGAGCGAGGACGTGCTGCACCCGTTCAAGCACGGAACTGTAGAACCAGATGTGTGGCGGGGTGTAGCAGCCTGTAGGTCCCGTGAAAGCTCATAATGGTGTAGAAAGTCCAACTCAATCACAGGTTCGTCTACATCGGCAACATGGAAGATCCAAGGAAATGTCGCTCCTGAGGACAGATGAAACAACATCTCGATGAAGCTGAAGACCATGATATGAGAGTGATTTGCAGCGACCACTTCGAGATTAGCAGGAGAAATCGTGTTGCCCATGTGCTTAGCCGGGATAACGCTGACATCAGCGCTGGTGTCAACGAGAAACCACGTGCCCAATGAGAAGTCCATGACATAAAGATGCCACGCCGTTAGTGCAAGTGGTGCAGGATTGGAAGGTAGTTGCTGTTGATGATCATGCCAGGATGTGGCACCTAAACATGCCCGGCAAAGTCGTTTGGATATGCACAAGGCTCACGGCAGTTGCGAACGGTGTCCCCATAGGTTGCATGGTACCAACAAAGTGGGTAAGCTTGGAGGTGAGGCATTGCAGGGCAAACAGGGGACACAGCTGGCTGCGATGTAGCTTGAGAACGCTCGGGCTGCTGCTCAGGCGAGGTCGGCTGCTGTCGGGAGGGCGCAGGTAGTACTTCCTGTAGGCCGCCAGGAGGCAGCTCCTGGCAGGTTGCTGAGCTGCTGAGGCACACGTGCTGACCTCTACCAATGGCACATGGACCCGGCAAAGCAGGGGTGCCAACAGAAGGGGAAGGCGATGTCATCCTTGACAGGCGGTGATGGTGACGAATGACTGCGTAAGCTCGATCAGCCATGTGTAGGCAGACCTCAAGAGGGTCGGCAACATACAATAGCAGGTAAAGCTGTAGGTCTGATGGTAATTTGATCATCCACAGAGCCCACAGTGCGGTGTCAGGTAGTGCTTGGTCATCAATCAATGTGCAAAGGTGCCACAAGAGCTGCGAAGGTGTGTGGTCGTCGAAATGCTTGTCATGGATGATGTGGTGGATGGCCTGCGCCCGAGGGCAAGAAAGGCATTCAATAAGCAAAGTTTTCACCATTGCATACTCTGGTGAGGTGGATGGTGAGAGCAGCAGATCACTGAGTAAGTCAGCGTGGTCGTGGAGGTAGCTCACCAGGCAGAGGAAATGTGCTTCACTGTCCGAGATCCCGTGGATATCCAGTAGATGGTCCACCAGGGTGAACCAAGTCTTAAGGTTATCCTTTTGCAATGCAGGCAGCTTAGGAAATCTGCTGGGTAACACTTGTTGATGTTGCACAGGCAGGCGCAGATCCATGTTGGTGGTTGAGGGAGCTCCCGACACCGGGAGTGCAGTAGCAGTGGGCAATGCATCGCCCAAGTTCTGCATTGGGAGGTGGCCGCAAGCAGCACACAAAGAGGTGTGGGCTGGTGCAACCGACGGCAAAATGTGTCCCAACTGCAGGCCCATAGGCAAGTGTGGTGTGGCTGTAATGGCCAGTGCAAGTGTAACAGCAGGCAGAAAGAAGTCAGGGGGTGGCTGATCCCAAAATCGGCGCAGAAGAAATGACCGGTGCCATTACAGGAGTGGGCAGAAAGTGATCTTGATGTGACCACGGAGCAATGGTCACAGTCACTGGCATGGCTGAGGCAACCATTGGCACCAAGACAGCGTGGGGGGTGGGGGGATGGAGGTGCAACGATGTCAGCAAGTAAGAATGTGTGACCCAACGCGTATGAGCTTTCGGAGTACAGTTCTCAAATTGTATGTGTACACCGAACCAACCGGAAGGTGACTGCTTAACAGGAGGGTGAAACACAATGTTCTTCACATGATTATCATTCACTATGGTTGGTGAGCAGCATGCACTGTCCGGGTGGCAGGCCCTGCTGCGTAGTAGCATTTGACGGTGGCCATGCTGGGCCAGCAACAGTTAAGTGGCCACTGGCATGGCAGGGGCCAGAAAATTGTTCACTTTTAACCAACTGTACATTAAGAACAGTATTAAAAACGCAAGCACAATTGCTAGTGTGGGATGCACTTGCACAAAATGACACTGGTAGATCCATTGTTTTCAAGACAATGTGGGCCGACACATGGAGTCTGTTACTAATGAAAGTAAGCACAAAATAACTCCCGAATGCATGACATTGAAGACAAGGTCACCACTGCAGGTATTGCGTTCCACAGATCCATAATAACACACTTTTAGAGTCAGAATGAACATTTATTTCAGCACTGAACACAGCAAATACAGAAATTGATGTCGAACATGGCGCAAGTGAACAAAGACAGAATACAAAGACAAAGAGAATAATCAAAGAAGTGTCACTTTGCGTCAGAGACGCCACATACTGATCCATTTACCACTTCTATTTTCCATAGTTTTAGCTCTGGTTTGGCTTTAATTTCTTGACCAGTAATGTCTGTTACATAAGCAGATATCCTTTACAAAGCTAGTAAAGGGGACCTCTGCATCTAATGATAGCTTGAGATGCACACACACCTAGTATAAACAATAGCATGTCCACCATGACACCAATGAGCCTCAGATTCACACTCCTCTGTGTACACTTCAGGACTAACAGTCATTACACTGCAGTTTGTGTGACCAGATGCTGGCAGCAAAACTAATGTTTGTGGAGAGGATTGTATCATGATACAGTCTAAGCTCTTGTACTGAGATTTTAAAATCAGTGTTGTCCAATCTTGATGATTAGCACATAATTTTGTCAGTTTTCTGAAATATCTGAGAAATAGGAGTAAGAAGCTATGCTTCTCAAATAGTATGCCCAATTGTTTTCATACTTTGCTGTAATGCACTAGTATTCCCAGAGTGGGATTCGAAGAGCGAAAGAAGCTGCCCATGAGGAGCAAGTAGGTTGGTTTATTTGCTAAAATTTCTATTTTCTTATCTGTTCGCCAATTTTGTAGGTGAGCATTTTTTCATCAAACATTATTTTGTGAGACTGTATCTGATTAAAATGGATACCAGAAAGTGAAACTGAAATTGATGAAAAAGGAATGTTAACACTCGTAGGTCTAAATCAAAATGAATACTCGTCCTTTTCTACATAATGAAGAGGCACAACCAAGGTTTTACATTTAATTAATAAGACATTCATTTTATTCATCTCATATAGGCAAAGACTTCAACACAACCCACATGGATTTGTAGTGACCAACTGTGACAAGAAGAAAACAACAACAAAAATCATGCAGTCTCCACTACTTAACTATTTATGTTGTATTAATGATTGACTGTCAATCTCCATTAGCCTCAAGATACAGGAATGATTTTTCCACATTCTTTTACACTGTTAGTTGGGTTGGGTTGGGTTGGGTTGTTTGGGGAAGGAGACCAGATAGCAAGGTCATCGGTCTCATCGGATTAGGAAAGGACGGGGAAGGAAGTCGGCTGTGCCCTTTCAAAGGAACCATCCCGGCATTTGCCTGGAGCGATTAAGGGAAATCACGGAAAACCTAAATCAGGGTGGCCAGACGTGGGATTGAACCGTCGTCCTCCCAAATGCGAGTCCAGTGTGCTAGCCACTGCGCGACCTCGCTCGGTTACACTGTTAATTATTTAGTATATTAGCCTGTAATTGATAATGCAACAGTCTTCGTTAAGGTTACATTTTCTGTCCTAAATATATGATCTGGAATACTTAATGTTTGCATAAAGACCAGCATTCTATAGTATTTGATGTTTGTGTAAAAAGGTGCATTTTACATCCAGGAGATTGATTCTGTTCTGGCTGTACACTGGTGTCAGTGATAAACATTCTTCCAATGCTATGTGTTGTACTTCACTGATGACCCTGCCTTTGGATTTGGAGTTGATTGTGGTTTTAACATGACATTGTTTGGTGGAGATGCTGGGTACATCAGCACATTTGATTTTTACTTTAGATTTGCTTTACATTTCTAATGAAAAATATTTCTACTTATACTGAGCTTCGAAACTTACTCACACATATTCAGTAGTTGTTTATTGTGGTACAACCACATACCGACTATTTTTTTCCCAAACAACACTATCTTTCATAAACAAGTTTTTTATAATCCGCATCATATTGCACCAATCTGTGATGCATGTAATGTAATGTAGTGGTTAGCACCACTGTCTGATGGGGCTGCCAGTTCAAACCCTAACTCCAGCAATGATTTGTTATTTAGAATTTATGATTTCTGGAGAGTTCATGAAATATCTTATGTTGTAAATACTTAATATTTGCATAAATACCAACATTCTGTAATATTTAGTGTTTGTATAAATACCAACATTCTGTAATATTTGATGTTTGTATAAACAGCTGCACTTTCCATCCAAAGAGTCGATTCTGTTCTGCTGTAAGTTGTTGTCCATAATAAACATTCTTCTGGTGCTATGTGTTGTATTTTATTGATGACCCTACCTTTGGATTTGGACTTGATTATGGTTTTGACATGACATTGTTTGGTGGAGATGCTCGATGCTTCAGAACATTTACATCACTGTGGTTTCCATTAGGTGAAGTAAAAGCCATTGCATACATGAACAGGATCTGAAATACAAGCAGTACATGATCTGTGTATTCTGAAGATAGATGGATTCCAGTAGTAAGTCAGCTGAACATCAGGCAGTGTTTTCCAGAGATGCAGGTCAGCATCCAACTAAATGGCTGAAAGAATTTGACTGAGTCACCAAATTGAGCACATGGGGTGACAAGATGTGTTTTGTAAATGTATACATTTACCTGGATGGCACAGCCAAGCAATGGTTTGAGGACAATGAAAAGTTGATCAGTAAGTAGTCGTAAGTAAAGTTCTGCATCCTGGCCCTAGACAGGTCAAATGAGCCTGACTAATTGCTGTGACTTCCTCTTCCAATGACACCATCATATATGGTATGGAGAGGCAATAGGTGAGCACACCACTCTCATGGTTGTTGTCAGATTTTCTTGCCTTGGAACTGCTACTAATTAGTCAAGCAGTTTCTCAACTGGTCTGACAAGGCTGAGTGCACCCCATACCAGTCCTTCCACTAAGGAAAAATTCCCTAGCAGTATTAGGAAATGAACCTGGTCCCCTGCATAGCAGTCAGCCATGCTGACAACTCACCTATTAAGGAAGATGAAAAGTTTGTTAGTTAGGACAAATTCCAGGCCAAACTGTAGTAAACATTTGGTGACAATCAACAGCAAGTCTGCTCAGCAAAAAAGCAACTGAGGAACGGGGCACAATATCATGGTGAAATAACAATCAAACATATTGAATGTTTTGGACCTTTGTAAAATCATGGATCTGAGTATGACAGAAGCTGGCAAGATCCCATATTTGTTGAAAGGAGTCAAAGAAGACAAGCACCAAGCTCTTATGATAAAGGCTGTCACAACTACAGAAGAATTCATTAAGTGGTGCCAGCACATTGTGGAAATGTAATACAAAAGAGCTGGATGAAAAAAGTGTGATTGTCTCTTGAATGTGGTCCCTTTATCAGTTATGGAGGACATCATAACCTCGCTTCTGTCATACTCCATGTTGTAAGAGAAGAGATTCAGCATTTTATCATTGCCAGAACTGTTGGGCCAAGTACACAAGAGATAGCAGCCTTGAAAATCAACCCCATATGACAGGAGATAATAAAGAATGTCGAAGAAGAATTGTGTCAAATTTTGGCATCAATCTCTACCACCAGCTGAACTCAGAAAACTTGGACTTCTGCCACCACCAACATATGACAACCCAGTGCAATTAATACAGGTACAACCAACTCCTCCTTGAAGCAAAATGCCACACAGAAGAACAGACACGTGGAGGACAGCAGAGGGACGTGCTGTGCTGTACTGTAGAGAAAGAAGGTGAGCTTTCAATGATCATTATACTGCAATACATCAACCATTACAGCACTCGTATTGACACTAGTCAACTGCAGATGATAATAGTCAACTTGTGGGCCAAAGTTCGTCACTGTAACCTGGACAAAGTTGCTCCCCAACATGCTGTAGCCATTCCCTATCACAGTGCAGAGATACTAGCTGCTCCCATAGCCATCAAATTCATGAAAATTAAACAAGGTGACCATCTATGGAAGTAAGACCAGCACAGATGAAAATCCTCTAAGGACAGCAATTACGAAGATTACAGGAAATCTCACTGACTTCATCATCGACAGCCAAGCAATCTGGGTGCTAATAGACCCCGCGACTTCTTTTTCTGTGATGTCAAATGCTTATGATCACCAGCTTAAGAGGACTATGTTGCATTATACAAAAGTGATCGTGCTGAACATCACAACTGGAAAATATGTCCAGCTGACATGTACTAGTATACATGTTGCGAGAATAACTACCAATGACAGAATACAGCCTTTTGAATTTGTTGATTTAAAATAACTTAGTCATAATTTTATTCTTGGATAGGACTTCTTGCTGGCATCAAGAGGTGTCATTGACTGTGGATGATCAGATTTCCATATTGACAAAGCTTTACCAACTAGCACACATAACATAGATTGCTTTGGGTGGTTGTTGTTTGCTATTGAAGACTTGGTTATCCTGCCATCAGCAGTGAGATGAATGCCACTCATTAACAGAGATGCTCAGTTAAACTATGAAGCTTTTGGTGACTGAAAAATGAATCTGAATGCCAGTGATGATCTTAAACATTCTAGATGGTCAAGGAGAGCTTTCAGTCACTATTTACTGTCTCAATCAGCCACAACTCATCCCTAAAGCTATGTGTGTAGGGCCAGCTGAACCAGTCCAGGAGGGGCAGATTAGTGTCACTGAAGAGAGATCATGCTCCACTACAGACAACGTAAGGGGGGAAGCTACTAATGAAGTGCCAATAAGATTTGGCCTAATGGAGTAACCATGTCACTGAGTGATACCCATTCTGCATCGGTTTTCGAATACTTTCAAATCCAAAATGGAGAAAAGACAGCCAAGTGGCCCATGATAAAACACTGCATCAATGCTGGGGATCTTCAACCAATTACATAGTACTTATTTAGGATGTCGCCAGCTGAATGGTGAATAATATGGGAGGAAGTGGAGCTGATAAGGCTGCAATGACATCATTGAAGCTTTAGAGCCCTTGATCCACCCCTGTAATCCTTATAAAGAAGAAGAACACCACATGACATTCCTGCTGCATCAATTACCAAAGACTGAACAAAATCATCAAGAAAGTTGTCTCTTTATTCCAACACGTTGATGACACCCTAGGCTGCTTGAATGGAGCAAAGTATGGATGTGCAGAGGCTACTGGCAAATTAAGTCTGATGAAGCTGTCCAGGAAAAGACTATATTTATAACTCATAATGGTTTCTATGGGTTCAGAGTTATGCCTTTTTGATTGTGTGTCACTCTAGACACCTTTGAATGTATCATGGACAACATTCTTTGACACTTTAAATTGACAACATGTCTTTGTTGTCTGAATGACATTTCCTTTTTTTCATAGACATTTGGAGAACATCTAACCCACCTGACAACTATTCTCAAGTGTGTTCAGATTGCAGTTCTAAATCGGAATCCAAAAAAGTACCTCTTTGTCTCTGAAGTAATACATATATTGGGGCACCTATTGGAAGACAGTGGAGTTGACCTTGAGCCAGAGAAAATCAGAGCAGTCACAGATTCACTGGCTTTTCATTACATTCATGATGTGAGAAGTTTTCTTGAAATGTGCTCATACTACCAGCAGTTCATAAAGGCTATGTATAACAAGGCACACCCCCTTACAAGAACTACTGCAAGGAGATGCCAAATTTTTCTGGAATGAAACACAAGAAAGATCTATCCTCTACCTCAAAGAGGTACTAACAGCTTCTGCAGTTCTAGCATTGTACTACGAGAATGCTTGGACAGAACTTCACACTGGTGCTAGCAGTTTTGAGATAGGGGCAATTCTAGTATAAATTCAGGGAGGTGTTGAAAAGTTGGTCGCTTATGCTTTCAGAGCACTCTCCACATCTGTGATGAACTACTCTACATTCAAGAAAGAGTGTCTTGCAGTTGTCCAGGGCATCTATAAGTTCCAACTGTATTTATTTGACAAAGCATTCACTGTTGTGATGGATCACCATTCTCTGCGCTGGCTGACTAGCCTGAGCAAATCCTTTCAGTCAACTGGCAGGATGGCCACAAAGGCTTCAGGAGTGCAATATCACAATGATATACCAAAACAAGTGTAAATACAACGACATTGACTGCCTTTCAAGGAATCATTTGGCAGAATCCAGCAGCATAAAGAAAATCTTTGTCATTGCTGCATTAAACAATGTTGCTGCTGAACACGGTGATAATCCAGCATTGCTTGAAGAATGAGGAACTGAGCAAAGTGGTTTCTATTTCCATGACACTCCAAAATTTGGTCACCTGGGATTTATGAAGACTCTAGATAGAATAAAAAGCAGGTATCACTGGCCAGGTTAAGAAAAGCCAACAATGGAATTACATGCTGCCATGATCTCAGGATGTCTGATACATATCCTATCTGCAGCAGTGACCTGACTGGAATCAACTTCTCAGGAGGTTCCTGAAGCTGATGAACAGATATTGATGGGTAATCTGCACAGGGTATCTCACCCACTATGCTATCTCCAAAGCTGTGCTGACTGCCAAAGCTCCAGAAATTGTAAAGTTCTTGTAGAAAACATCATTTAGAAGCATGGAGCCCCTTGTCTGATGATCTCTGATCATGGAAAAATTTTCCAGCTCTGACTAGTATCAGAGATAATTTCAGGTTGTGATGTCATGCACAGGATGACACCTGCCTACCAACAACAGGTGAATGGCCACACTGCATGCTTTAATAAGATGTTGGCAGATATGCTCTCTATGTATGTTAATGGTGATCACAGAGACTGGTATACTACCCATTGTGACATTCACATAACACACAACAAATCAAGGCTTAAGACTGTCTTTTCTGCTCCAAGGTCATGAGGCTGAAATGAAAATGGATTCATTTTTCCATATCAGTCAGGTAATACTCAGTATGTCTACATATAACATCTCATCACTGGGACTGAAGAAACAAGGCAACTGGCTCACATATGGACCCTGGGTGCCTAGGAGGAAGTACAAGAGCACTATAACAGGAATGAGATATGTGCTCTTGTATGGAAAATGGGACTCTTGGAAAAGTTACTAAAGTGCTATTTTGGGTCATATTGTATCTTTGTCACTTGTCAGACATCACAAAGCAAGGTGCAGATCAATAATGATAGTTTCAAGGAAACTAAAGGTCACAAAATGATCATGAAGCTTCAATGGGAGGGGCTGCGTTTGACATTCTTCATAGTGAAGATGATATTACAACATTATGAGAATACAAGGTTCTTCCAGCGCCACCATTCAGAGGACAATTGACAAGATTTAGATCAAGGCTTTAATGAGAACTTCTGAAATAGCAATTACTTAGTATTCAGTGTTTATAATTTCTAGAAAGTTCTTGAAATAGCTTATGTTTTTATGTTCTGGAATATTCAATGTTTGTTTAATTACTAGTGTTATGGACTATTTTATGTTTGTGTAAACAACTGCATCCTCTATCCATTGGTATCAGTAATAAACATTCTTCCACTGCTGTGTTGTATTTTATTGACCCCCCCCCCCCCCCAAATCTTCAGATTTGGACTTGATTGTGGTTTTGACATGACAATATGATTGAAATTCTAGTAACTTATCATCTGAAAATTCCCTTTCCTTAATGTATGATAACCTGTTCATCTGATTACTAATGTCAAAGCAACTTACTACAGCCATTTTAGTTTCCTTCACTACATTGCTTGTTTGATATGTAAATAAACACCTTGAATTTCCAATCAAAATCAAGCCCAACTATCATCATCCAGTCCATCTCCAAAATGAAATTGTCACTCACATCTGTAATTATTAAACAAGCATGTGTAAAAATCATTGTATCAAATTTGAAGGTCAAAAACACCTAACTCTTGACTAGTTTACTATAGCTTCCAGTTTCTCCTTTAATTTTAACTGCAACTACAGGCATTTTTAAATAGTCCTCATAGTCCTTGCTATGTTTGATTCATTCATGTAGCATTCAGGAATTCCTTATATAGGATTGGCATTATCAGTCAAAGATCTATCTTCCCATCCAGAAATTTTAAAAACTATAAAATTATGAGATAGAATTGCTGGTCATAACTTATCTTCTGGAGAAGTGTCAGCACTGCCAACAGACATGTATAAAAGGATGTATACTATCTTAACTTTCAGAATTAATAGTTTCTTTGGGAAAAGTGAGGGACAGACTGGAGGAGGTTAAAAACAAAGAAGACAACCCAAATCATAGGTGGAGAATTAGAATCCACACAATGAACATCACAAAGGAAAGAAGTGAACATACATGCAATGACTGGCAAGAACTGTCTTGTAAGATCTCGTATTTTGGTGTTTGATACTCTTGGATATACCACCAGTTCCTTGTATCTTCTTAGCAAAATATTTCAAGAATGTAACTCATCATCGTCATCACCATCAGGTACTTCCTTGTCTTCTCCCTTATATATGCTATTTATCCATTCCTATCACATTTCTGTAGTCAGCTTTCTGTGCACCATCCATTCCTAGGTGCTTCTGGACTTTCCAGGCAGTACTGTTCGTTATCTAATTCCCTTGGTGATGTTGGCATCCAGGTTGATTGCCAGCAGCTGGTTTCCTTGCCTATGGGATTATGTGAACTTGCTTACATTCTTTCAATAATTTTGAGGCAAAGGACCACTGGGCTTTTTGAGAGTAGGCAATGTCTCAACTGATACAATTTTCTGTCAACCTAATCTCAACTGTCTCTCTGATAATATTGTGGCAGAATTTTTGCTACATTGTAATCTATGGTGTGCCTAAACTCTACACACTGTTTAGCAATAACTGACTTACTTGGCTGCACCACACAATTATGACACTTGTTCTCCAAGTGTCAGATCTCCAGTGTTCTATTTATCTTGTTAATTGTGACATAGCAGCTATAGGGTGACTCAGAATATCATGATGATGTTTGCGAGTTATGTTGTTAGAACAGTGCAATGAAAAAGCCATGAGGAGCCAGTAGCATACCGAAGAGGATTACATGCAGTAAGTGTCTTAGCAGCTTACAGTTATCAGGCAGATTTATTTCAAATAAATAATAATGTTGTGCAAAAAGAACAAGTTGAAGCATTTGGTATGGTTGGGGTTTCATGGGAAATTTATTAATTTATTTATATACATGATCCATTGATCCATTACTGTACAATTATAGAATACTGGAACATGTCAGTAAAGGAAATTTGCAATTACTTAAATAAAATGGAACAGTTCAGCATCTCTTTGGAAACCAAATACCTAGCACAACATCATTGCTCACCCCTGCGGCACCACTACCCGCAGTGTACTCTTCATCAGCAATGCCCTCCTAAAGGACCAGGCCCAAATCCAGCATATAAGCTGGCCCATGGCAGTCTGAGTCAACAGCTGTGGTGTGATCTGTAGAGTGGGGAATGAGAGTAATATTAATGTGGCTCAGTTGTTAATATTGTGGACACTGGTTGCCACAGGGAGAACTCTGATATGATATGAACTGGACTCCCCTTCGGAATACAGGTTTAAGTTAGCTTGCACTGTTACTTGAGAAGCATTCTGTGTATATCTCTAGTAAATAAACTGGGACAAGTCCCCATTACTGTAACTAGTCTTTAAAAAAGTGGCAACATCTCAGGACCCGTAAGATAAGCAAATTGATCTGCGAATGTTTTTTGTATTATGTGAGGGCCCAGATTTTTCAACCATGGATTAGTTACCAGAATTATGAACACATACTGCACCCACTGAGTTATCAGGAGCTAGTGGCAACTATATTGCAGGCGGGCAGGCGTTAGCAAATATAATAGGAATATCTGCAGTGCCACCAATGTCTACAACTTTTCCATTATTTAATGAACAATGTGAAGAGTGGGACACTTACTGCCAGCAATTGCTATTTTGTTTTGTTTCAGTTCAGCCAGTGCACTTGGCTCCAAAGGATTCTCTCAACCTAGAGCTGGACAAGTTCACTACTGAAGCAGTCATTCCATGTCAAATCATCCAAGCAATATCACCTGCTATCTCATCTTGATGAAATATAGACTTGCTGGTTGATAATATAACAAATAATTTATGCATAGGTAGGCCTTGACAAAAGATGTGAAATAATATCAAAGTTTCTGAATACTTATTATGGAAAGTCCGGAATCTTTTCAAAGAAAAGGAGTTCTTAGGAGGAATAAGCCTGAAAAGGGAGAATACACTGAAACCGCATGTAGTTGATTTAAAAAAATTCTACCAAATGGATGAACAGTCCAGAGATTGATCAGACACAAAATATACTGGAAGCACAGGGGGGGGGATGAAGGAAAACAGTATTTCGACAATTTACATTAAATTCTTTCAATTTTAAAAGTGAATACCTAGAAACCAAAGGTGTTCACTTTCTTCTAAATGGTATTTCAGCAGGTGCTAATGATACTTTCTCAATATGTCTGGGCACTGTTCATCAAAACATAATTTTATAAATGTACACAGACAGTCTCACTTGAAGAAATCTGTAAATAAAGATCTAAAAACAGTTCTTTAATGAATTGCCTGTAAAGGAAACACTACTGTTTGGGGGGGGGGGGCTCTACTTGGGCTGAAACCATTGATTTTCACCAATATATTTCAACTGACAGAAGAAAATTTATCTAAATTGGAAAAACTTGTGCCATGTACTTACATTACCAAGTCTCAATTAAAATTTTATAAATCTAAAAACAAAGATAATGTGACTTACCAAACGAAAGTGCTGGCAGGTCGATAGACACACAAACATACACAAAAAATTCAAGCTTTCACAACCAACGGTTGCTTCGTTAGGAAAGAGGGAAGGAGAGGGAAAGACAAAAGGATGTGGGTTTTAAGGGAGAGGGTAAGGAGTCATTCCAATCACGGGAGCGGAAAGACTTACCTTAGGGGGAAAAAAGGACAGGTATACAAGCCCAAACTCTTTGCCTTTACAAATGTCTGCTTGTGTCTGTGTATGTGCGGATGGATATTTGTGTGTGTGCCAGTGTATACATGTCCTTTTTTCCTCCTTTTTTCCCCCTAAGGTAAGTCATTCCACTCCCGGGATTGGAATGACTCCTTACCCTCTCCCTTAAAACACACATCCTTTCGTCTTTCCCTCTCCTTCCCTCTTTCCTGATGAAGCAACCGTTGGTTGTGAAAGCTTGAATTTTGTGTGTATGTTTGTGTTTGTTTGTGTATCTATCGACCTGCCAGCACTTTCGTTTGGTAAGTCACATCATCTTTGTTTTTAGATATATTTTTTCCACGTGGAATGTTTCCCTCTATTATATTAAAATTTTATAAGACAGATAAAAAAAACATCTGATGTAAATGCTGCCACAGTATCAATAGACTTCAGTGAAAATTACTCTTTTATCAGCAAGGAATAGTACATGTGGTTGTAGTACATCTGACAACTTGAAAAATGCCTGTATAATCCACAAAACACAAGAAACTGTGAAAATCCACAATTTTGGTAATCGCTGTGTCTTTCAATAAACCTATTTCCTCATCAAAATAATGTTAATATCAGTAGTGAGTGGTTGGTTTTTGTGACTAGCTATGAAAAAATGAGTTCAACTGTGTATGAGGGACAATTAGAAGATTAGCACAAAAGAAAATTTTGTGAAGATCCCTAGAAAATCAGATACTGTCTGCATCAGAATTGTTTCAGTTTTGTAATGTTAACTTCACTACAATTTTGTTTTTATTTCAGAAGAGTGAGTAGATTGAGCTCACTCCGGCCTTACAGAACGTTTTCCAGAACTTCAAACATTTGCTAGAATCAGAGATTTACATAACTTTAAGCTGTCAAATTAGTTTGCAAGAAGGATCAGTAGTGACATAGAGACCACCTTGAAATATAATGTATGGAACAAATTGGCATCAATTGTGAGGGAAAAAAATGTGATCCATCAAGATATGCAGCTTGTAGATATTCTGATCTATGGTACTTTGGGGTAATCAACAGAACATGTTGTTACTGTACAATTTATGCATCCTTCAGGACCTTTGCCATTGTTCCATTAGCCTCAACATTTAAAAAAATTAATTAACTTCAGCTTTTTAAAAATACTGTTGCTTGAACCTGTTTCTTTTATAAGTTTAATCACTTAAAATTGGAGTTAGGTCAAAATCATGAGAGCCCATGGTTCATATTATGTTCTCAAGGAAACATTAAAAGATATGATCTCTTGCAAAATAAAAAGTAACAATGCAGCCAGAACACAATTAATTTTATTTTCTCAAGTGATAGCCCATGTTCTAAGGATTATTTTGCAAAGAAAAATTTTTGGTCATTCCTTTCTCTTTACATGATATTCGATGCAATAGTGAATTATGGTTTTCACAAAATAAAATAAAAATATGTAAATACAATTTTTTTCCTGTCTTGATAGTTTTTCTTAAAGGTAAGAGAGATCTTTTTCTACAATCCATACAACTACAGAGTATACAATCTCCAAATTTCACCATGTTTCAATGATAAATAAAAAATTACAGTTTATTTTCAAAATGTTAGTAGAGACACTTTGTGTCATTACAGAGTTAAACATGACAAAACTCCCAAACTTTGAAGCACCATAAAGTGGAACCAGAGAGGGATAAAATACTAAAATCTGGTGTGGTTTATATCTCCATAGTGGGAACAAATAAGCCAAGTTTCATCCATCCAAGTTTCATTCAGCCTGAGATGGTGGGTGAGAAAATGCTTTTTTTTTGGTTGAACTGACATGGAATAATGTGAAGATGGGTTAACACCTATTCCACATTGGCAATAGGCCACTCCCCTGATAACTGTAAATAAAGCCAATGGCACAGTGAGACTGTGTGGTGATTTCAAAGTAACAATCAACACACTAGCGTAAGTTGAGACCTATCCTGTATTGAACCCCAGTGAATACTTTGCAAAATTAGGCCATGACACTTTATTCAGTGAAACTACCTTGCACAGGCTGATTTTAAAATCCCTTGGATGCAGCATCAAAGATTTACCTAATGGTAAATGCATCGTATGACCTTTACCAATATATTTCAGCATTACATGGATCACTTACTACAAGATATTCCCAACTGTGTTGTACACCTTGACAGCATTTTGGAGGATCACCTTCACAACCTCAAGCCTTTGTTACAGAGGCTGGCAGCAAAATGACTTAAATGCAGCCTATGCAAGCGTTCTTTTATGCAACCTTCCTTGACATATTTAGGGTTTAAATTCTCTTTCAAATGGATTTAACAAAGGAATTACATTACAACAATTAATAAAATGCAGCTCCCTACAAACATAAAAGACTTAAAATTGTTTCTGCGTAAGATGAACTATTACGAACAATTCATTGCACAACTATCTTAACCACTGAACCAGCTATTCCACCAAGGCACACATTCTGAATGGTCACCCTGCAACCAACAAGCCTCAAGCAGGCACTGTATTTGACAATATATGCCCCTGGTCTGCCTCTGGTAGTAAGAACTGACATGTTCCCAATATAAAAGACATAAAATTGTGTGAGTAAGATTAACTATTATGGCTGATTCATTGCTCACCTAGTAGAACTCTCTTACCAACTGAATCAGCTATACACCAAGGCTTACATTCTGAATGGTCACCTTGCTGTCAACAAGCCTTAAGCACGCACCATGCTTGATATATACACCCCTGGTCTGCTTCTGTTAGTAGCAATTGACACGTTCCCTATGTCAGTAGTGCAGTCCTGTTCCATAAATACCCCAAAGGTACTGAGTGCCATATCACATGCACTTCTAAGACTTTATCTGCTTTTGAGCAGAGCTATTATCAAATAAAGCGAGAAGCCCTTGCTATCATTTATGCAGTTCAGAAGTTTAAATTATTTCTTTGTTGTATATCATCACCCATTGATCACTATTGGTGGGCCTAAGCATCACTTACCAGACTGGACTGCCCATTGCCTCCAGTGCTGAGTGCCATACTTGTCTAATTTTCATTATTCTATCTGCTATCGAGCAGCAACATCACGCACAAATGGGGGCAGACTGTCCCGATTCCCAATGGGTTCTGACCAAGCCTTCAACCAACATGAAGTTATGTATTTCCAGCTTGATTCAAATCTGGACTGTGGGCGTTTCAGCCTTCCTCTTAAAATCACATGGCAATGCAACCATCTCCCTTAAGAGCCTGGCGTTATACTGCCTTGCTCGCTTGGTGCAATGTGGGGAGGCCAGGCACACATTCCAGCCCTGAATTTCATCCGTACTACCTACAGTAGCATCAACTACACCTCAAACAAGGGGGTTCTGTTGTGGGTCTCAGACTAGGACCACTGTCATGTCCTCTTCTTCATCTATGTGGGCTATACCTCATGCACACTGCCCACTGGAGCATGTCCTAGATAAAAAGACTGAAGTGAAAACATGTATTCAAGTCAAATATTGACTTTGTCATCACAGAACTGATCTGCCAATGTTCCTCCTGGTAGGCTCATGAAGCTGCACCTACCTAGTGTTTCTCTCCCTGGCCTAGTGCCACACAGTGTTCGGTGCATATCCACTTAGATTTTGCAGGACTGTTTTTGAGCTCCATGGGCTTGGATGTGATTGATTCTTTTTCTCACCTCCCTTATGTCCCAGCCCACTACTGCTGCTACTATTGAGTCCTTGGAAAAACTATTTTGCCCTTGAAGACATCTTATGCACTGTGGTTTCTAATAACGGCTGACATTGACCTCTTATTTCACTGAACAGTAGTGTGCCCATAACAGGATTCAAACATCCATATGGGGACCACCTGCTTGGAGGAGGCAGGACCAGGATGTTTTAAAAAATAGTACTGAAAATTTTCGTTTCTATGACTTGAGTTGAGGTGTAGAATTCACTCACAGCCATCCACCTTACCAACATGTGATGCTGACTTGTTGCTGTTCACACAGTCCGGACTGCTGACTGAGGGCCACCTTGGGTGTAATATGCTAGCAGCCCTTGACCAGTAACTGTGCAAGAAAGTATCTCATAGTATGCTAGACACAGGCAGCTTGGGTACAAGGCACCAGTGCTTCTCTCTCATGGATGCTGTCTTCTGGTCTGTTAATGTGATCCTTTCTGCATTCCCATGCTATCCTTGGGACTTTGGCCATAGTGGCCACCTTCCAAGCAGCTGGTTGTTCCCAGGGTGCCCCAGTTGTACCCCATTATCATATATAGAAGTGCTCTAGAGTTTTTCTCTTAATTTTGTTGTTCAGGATGCTTATGCTCCAGTCCACTCCTGCCATTCTGTACAACTGGTGTCACTTAAGTGGTATAGTTCCCATATTTTTATATGGAAATGGTTGTTCCTTTGCTGCTGAATGCTGCTAGAATCCTGTGTTAGCATGATCAGCTGGAAGCTGCTACTTTCTGTGTGGCCCTTAGCGACAGTGGCCCTTAGCGACAACTGGCTTTGGATTAGACAATGCTGTACAGCACATGATCTCTGTCCTTGTCACACATCACATTCCACTAGTACTGCATTCTTGACACACAACCACTGTGTATGGACTGTCTCTATCTTGGGCTGCCTTCCTGCTGGCCATGGCCCTACATCATTGCTGGGCAGTCCTTTTTCAGCCACAGACTGTCACTGCCATGGCACTGCCTAATGCTGGACTGTGTTCAGCATTGCTGCCAACTATTCTGTCATTGCTGTGAGAGTCCGGGCATCAGTGTCAGGGTCATCACTGCCTCTTCCTTACTGCCACACTGCCACCACGTTACTGAGTGTCTTGGTGTCCATCTGTTGTGATGCACCACTGCCACCACCTTACACTACCAATGTGAGTGATGCTACCTCCTGCCTTTTTGAAATGTTGTCACTTTGCCAACAAATGTATGCATCTGCATAGCAGCATGAAGAAGTAGGGAATGTTTCCTGTAGGCTGTGTCTTTCACTGTTGCTGCACTGTAACACTATTTAACTGTTAATTGTTAGGTCCCATTTTACGGTAACCATGGCTCAGAAGACATGCACTCAGAAAGAGAAAGCTGCTGAGAATAAAGGCAAAGATCTTTCTGGGTGTTTGCAAGAACAAATACACAAAATGGCTCTAAGCATTATGGGACTTAACATCTGAGGTCATCAGTCCCCTACAAATTCACAGACTTGTGGCTAAAAACATAGATTTGGAAGACCAGAATAGTAGATTGTGAAGGCAATCAGCTATACTGAAAGTAGAAGTTAATGTTCAGGCTAGTCTTGATCAAGCTATGGGAGTTGAAGGTAGCACAGCAATGCCACTATCCATTAATACAAGTAGTTTCCCAGCTGTTGATTTTATCCATTCATACTCAGGAAACTCCACAGGGAAAAAGAATACATTTCTGTAAAATGTCTGTGATGTATATTGCATTTGTGCATGGTCAGACAATGTTCTGCCAAATGTGGCATCCTTGAAACTGTCATGGAGTACATGCACTTATGTTGAGTTAGTTGATGCACTGAAGAGTGCCAGAGAGATTTGAGGTACTAACAAAAGCACTAGCGGAATGGTATTCAGACAAATTGGGTGTTAATTATTGCTGTTATCAAATTTCCACTCTTAAGCAAAGATCAAGGGAAGATTTTGAACAATTTAATTCCTGTTTAATGACTGTCTCATGTAGAACCTATATCCTTGGTCAAAATATGACTGACAATGATGTGCTTCTAGGAAAAGCTGAAGTTTGCACAACTGATATTTTCATTCTTGGCATTAACCCCCACATTGGAGAAGAGGTAAAAGTAGCTTCCCCAGCCTCAATTGTTGGATGAAGAAGCAGGTTGTGTTTTTGCAGCCACTGTTCAGTACAATGAGCCACACCACATGTTTACTAGTGAGTCAGTTTGTGGACAATGTAAACAAGCTGGTCATACAGCCAACAAGTGGTTACCCCTTTGTTGTCCTAACTGCCAGGTCTCTGGGCACCTAGGTATGCACCACCCACAATCACAATACAGACTGACCCATGGCCACAACAGTCTTTCCCATAACTGTGAAAATGGATGATTTCAATGAGGAAATGGCAGGGGGGGGGGGGGGCACAGCCACCTAACCCACCCCTGGTATGAGCAGCACACCCCATAAACTATCAAGGTTTAGAGGAGGCAAAAACTGTGCTTGTGAAAGGAGAGATACCAGGAAGACCGGCCTGAATTCTGGTGGACACCATCACTCATATAGGTTTAGTTTTTCCTTCTCCCAGAGGCAAGAGGCCTCTAAAACTGCCGCACTTTCATATTTGTGGGTTGAGTACCAAAATAAAAAAGCCTGACAGAATGTATTTGGTTAAATTTACAATTAACAGCAGCACTTTTGAGTTTGAGACAGAGAAGGCCATATCTTGATTTCATATTGAGGAATGACTTCCTACGCTAGTACCAGGGTGTGATTGACTACAGGACACATACCATTTGACTCAGTGAGGCAGCTCATCATTTTGATTATAAGTGCACCACATAGGCACAAGAAACCTGAGAAAAGAAGCCTATTTCTTGAGTTCTGAATACTGTGCACTATGGTGTTAAAAGCCAACACCCCCTAACAAGCAGTGGTGGCACTAGGAAAGATCTCCGGTTGACTGTCAAAATCCAAGAGCCTAAAGGAACTGTCATGGTTGACTGCTCACTCAAAATGACATTCTCAACAAAATGCAGGTGTATGTAAGGAGAAGCTAGTGTAAAGCTGAACTCGGAGGGATGAAAGTGTGTGTCCCAGTGTTTGTAGATAATTTTGGTGTGTGGGACATAGGAATACCTTGAGGAACAATACTGGCCAATATACAAGAAGTGGCCAAGGCTGGGGAACTCCTTTCTGAAGAGGAAAGTGAGGAATGTAGCCTATAAAATCTATTGCCCCTCTGAGAAGTATTCACTATCATGCCACCCATAAATCAGCAGTTGCAAGCTGTCACATCCAGCTGACTTTGAGAGCAGTCTGTTGTATCTGGCTTTGACAAAATATTCAAAGTTGTTTGGGGAAAGGCAATACTTGCCCACTACTGACCTCATTTAGCAAGAAATCCCTACCAGGAATGTTAGGCTTATAGCACAGAAGCCATACCAAATTCTGTATCAATTACTGGCTGTTGTGGAAGAAACAGTCCAGCAACAATTTGATGCAGGGATTATTCAGCCATTTTCTAGTCCCTGGTAGTCCCCAATCATGGTTGTTCCAAAAAAATCAGTTAATGGTGAGAAGAGCAATCACCTATGTGAGAATCTGAGGGTCATAAACAAGGTAACCGCCCCTGACATTACCCTCTACCAAGAATTGATGAAATGCTAGGCTTACTAGGGAACTGTAAGTTTTTACCATGCTAGATATGAAATCCAGATACTGTCAGGATCCAGTAGCACCTTAGGACCAGCCAAAGACTGCTTTTGTCATATCTTCAGGTTTATAAGAGTTTTTATGGGTGCTTTTGGGCTAAGGAACATGCCCATCACATTCCAGAGGTTCAATGATTTGTTACTGTGAGGAATGAAACCTACCAGTTGCCTGATCTATTTAGATGACATTATTATAGTGTTCTTATAAACCATTAAGGAGCATGCTGAACAGTGGTGGATCATGAGCCTGAATTCTGAGGAGACCAGGAAACATATTGGAAAACTGCCTTTCCTTTGCTTTTAATGTTTGTATACCTAGTGTTCCTAATGACCACCAGCACCATCACCACCACAATCACTGCTACCATTGCTCCACCTCCTCCTCCTCCTCCTCCTCCTACTACTACTACATTGACAAATACCACTACTATTACTATTGGCAACGGCCTAGCCGCAATGGATACACCGGTTCCCGTCAGATCACCGAAGTTAGGTACTGTCGGGCGTGGCCGGCACTTGGATGGGTGACCGTCCGCGCCGCCATGTGCTGTTGCCATTTTTCGGGGTGCACTCAGCCTCGTTATGCGAATTGAGGAGCTACTCGACTGAATAGTAGTGGCTCCAGTCAAAGAAAACTATCGTAACGACCGGGAGAGCGGTGTGCTGACCACACGCCCCTCCTATCCGCATCCTCAGCTGAGGATGAAACGGCGGTTGGATGGTCCCGATGGGCCACTTGTGGCCTGATGATGGAGTGTGTGTACTACTATTACTATTGCTAATAACAATGGTGATGACACTTTTACTCACAAACAAACTACGAGGTTGCATTTCATGGAAGCCACAAAAAAAATAATTAAGCATTTCACAGAATTTAAAAAGTCAATCATATTATCTACATCTCCTAAGTTTTTTGTGTAAGCTGTTATGAGATAATATTGTTTCAAAACTATGCATCATTGGCTTTTTCTTGAGAATGTTGAAAAGCAGACTTTGACAAACAGAGAGAAAAAAAGAAACAAAGTACAGGAGGCTATAACTGAAACCATGAGCTTTTCCTGTAGTCATTGCACTAGAGTCTGAAATGTCAATTGCACTAGAGTCTGAAATGTCAATTATTTTATTTAAAACCTCAGTTGACCATGGCATTTCACTGTCTGAAGAAATGTGTTTACCAACAATACTATCAAGAATTGCTGTGTATTTGGAAGACCAATGGAAGAAAGCAAGAATACCTCAAAGCATGGAGAAAAAATTCTTGCTACTTTCACACAAGGGGGGCTGTGCTGCTACACTAAATTTAAACAAGGTGCAAAAGAGTGAGTAAAAAGAGTTTGGGAAGAGGGGGGCAATTTCACAGGCTTTAGCTTGCAGGCCATTTAAATTCTTGTGCCACAACAGAAGCGCCATCATAGGTTTGGGCCACCAGTTTGTTCTTTGTATAGGACAAATGTAAGGATGTAGAAGCTTATCTCACTGCCTACAGGAAAATTAAAGAGACCTTTGGAGATAAGAGAACCACTTGTATGAACATCAAGAGCTCAGATGGAAACCCAGTTCTAAGCAAAGAAGGGAAAGCAGAAAGGTGGAAGGAGTATATAGATGGTCTATACATGGGCGATGTACTTGAGGACAATATTATGGAAATGGAAGAGGATGTAGATGAAGATGAAATGGGAGATACGATACTGCGTGAAGAGTTTGACAGAGCACTGAAAGACCTGAGTCGAAACAAGGCCCCTGGAGTAGACAACATTCCATTGGAACTACCGATAGCCTTGGGAGAGCCAGTCCTGACAAAACTCTACCATCTGGTGAGCAAGATGTATGAAACAGGCGAAATACCCTCAGACTTCAAGAAGAATATAATAATTCCAATCCCAAAGAAAGCAGGTGTCGACAGATGTGAAAATTACCGAACAATCAGTTTAATAAGCCACAGCTGCAAAATACTAACATGAATTCTTTACAGATGAATGGAAAAACTAGTAGAAGCCGACCTCGGGGAAGATCAGTTTGGATTCCGTAGAAATACTGGAACACGTGAGGCAATACTGACCTTATGACTTATCTTAGAAGAAAGATTAAGGAACGGCAAACCTATGTTTCTAGCATTTGTAGACTTAGAGAAAGCTTTTGACAATGTTGACTGGAATACTCTCTTTCAAATTCTAAAGGTGGCAGGGGTAAAATACAGGGAGCGAAAGGCTATTTACAATTTGTACAGAAACCAGATGGCAGTTATAAGAGTCGAGGGACATGAAAGGGAAGCAGTGGTTGGGAAGGGAGTAAGACATGGTTGTAGCCTCTCCCCAATGTTATTCAATCTGTATATTGAGCAAGCAGTAAAGGAAACAAAAAAAAAAAAAATTGGAGTAGGTATTAAAATCCATGGAGAAGAAATGAAAACCTTGAGGTTCGCCGATGATATTGTAATTCTGTCAGAGACAGCAAAGGACTTGGAAGAGCAGTTGAACGGAATGGATGGTGTCTTGAAGGGAGGATATAAGATGAACATCAACAAAAGCAAAACGAGGATAATGGAATGTAGTCAAATTAAGTCGGGTGATGTTGAGGGTATTAGATTAGGAAATGAGACACTTAAAGTAGTAAAGGAGTTTTGCTATTTGGGGAGCAAAATAACTGATGATGGTCGAAGTAGAGAGGATATAAAATGTAGACTGTCAATGGCAAGGAAAGTGTTTCTGAAGAAGAGAAATTTGTTAACATCGAGTATAGATTTAAGTGTCAGGAAGTCATTTCTGAAAGTGTTTGTATGAAGTGTAGCCATGTATGGAAGTGAAACTTGGACGGTAAATAGTTTAGACAAGAAGAGAATAGAAGCTTTCAAAATGTGGTGCTACAGAAGAATGCTGAAGATTAGATGGGTAGATCACATAACTAATGAGGAAGTATTGAATAGGATTGGGGTGAAGAGAAGTTTGTGGCACAACTTGACCAGAAGAAGGGATCGGTTGGTAGGACATGTTTGGAGGCATCAAGGGATCACCAATTTAGTATTGGAGGGCAGTGTGGTGGGTAAAAATCGTAGGGGGAGACCAAGAGATGAATACGCTAAGCAGATTCAGAAGGATGTAGGCTGCAGTAGGTACTGGGAGATGAAGAAGCTTGCACAGGATAGAGTAGCATGGAGAGCTGCATCAAACCAGTCTCAGGACTGAAGACCACAACAACAACAACAACAACATTATAATTCTGAAACATGTCACTCAGCACAGTGAACAAAGCATGAAAACCAAGAAAATGTTCTTAAAAAAGTCACCTTTGCAGTACACCAGCTTCACATCAATAGCACTTTATGACTTGTCCAAAATGTTTGTTTCTTTGTCCACAATGAAGGTATAAAATGATGTCCCAATTGGGAATAAATGGGAGAGGCTTACCAGTTCCAGCAAGCACCTTTTACAGATTGACTTATTTATGTATTCAGTCAGTTTGTTCTGTATAGTTTTTTCAATGTGCTTTCAAATCTTTGTTTCTTCTCTAGAAACCAATATCTTCATATTAGTCATGCTGTCCCACACTGATCTGCATACCATCTTCACCCTTAGGTGTCATCGAAATAAAAGTCACCACAAAGAAAGAGTTGGAGCTTGCTCTCCTCTCATGTTCCCACCACACCTGACCACAATGTGGAACTTCCCCTATTGTTGTTGCCTCTAATGCCCACTAGTGATTAACGACACCTTGCTGTGCTGATATTGTGCACAGCTGGCTCCTGTCTTGACAGTAGCATTGATGCTGGGTTAGTCCCATATTCTTCACATGTGGCCGCAAATCATAAGTTCATATCAGGCTTCCACAGTCAGGTTCTAACAGCTTGGATGTATCTAAATTGGGACTATATTGGCAACAAACTCATATTAATTGTGCTAGCTGCTTAAAATGTGCCTTTATGAATGTGTGGTGTCTGTTCTTTCAGACATGTCTGAAAGAACAGACACCACAATTCACATATTTGATTCACCTTGATGGTGAATGGATCCACAATCTTCAGTGCAGATGCATGGGTATGTCCAACCTCCTGCAGGAATCTCAGAGTAGTGAGCATGAGGGAAATGGACAGGGACTGCAGATAGGTGTTACTCGGTGGGAATGTGAGTCAGCCATGGAGCATGCTGAGATAGTCTGTGCAGTTGTGATAACACTGTTTCCTGGATGGTACAGTCATTAATGCACGTACCTAGTAAGCAGGAGATCCCGGGTTTGCATCCCAGTCTGGGACACATTTTCACTCATCGGCACTGATTCCACATAATGTCCCAATGCAGCTGACATCATCAGTAATCCCTTCCCTTTCCTTTCTCCCCCTTCCATCTTCAATTTACATATAAAATGTGCCTGATTGTGCACAGTCTGCTTATAAGCAGAGGAGTAAACTCAGGGGAGCTCTGGCTGGGAAAGTTGGTGGCGTTGTTTAATGCACAGTGATACAATTACACCTAACACAGTTGCATGATGATATACAATTTTACATCTGGACTTATACTCTTATATATGCTGGATGTTTACAGAATGCCACCACAGCCTCAGCATGCCAATCAGGGAGGATGAATTCATGTGCAACTGAGACCTTTTGTTGCTTACAACTACCCACAGTAACATATGGTGTAGCAGTCATTCTCAAATTGGTCTTTTCAGCTCCCTGTTTATAGTGGTGTTATTGCTTAAGTGCACTCACCCTCATATATTTTGCACAAGCTTGTCATTTTATTTGCTAGTACATAGACAATCTTGTTTTGGTTTTCCACATCCCCCCCCCCCCCCTCCTCCCACAACCACCATTGCCTCATGTGTCATCCCTTCATGACAATGATTGATGCTGTTGCCTTGTTGGCAAGAGCTGTTTCATACACTTTCTGTATGCACTGTTTGGAGAATTTTGTCTTTCACATATTTTGATGCTAAAATTTTTCTTGCAGCATTTCTTGTAAACATTTTATCACTACTTTCTTTGGACCACCTACAATGTTCTAATTTTATAAGACCTTGGATTTTCAGAACCAGTTGATAAACAACAAGCAGAAGTAGAATGAGGTATATGAAGTCCCTGAATAAATAAGATGTAAAATGGGTTCTATAAAAATGCTTACAACCACTTGTTGCCACACTGCTAAACCTACACTGCACCAGTGTACCAACTGAACTATTGACACATCATTAATTGCAACAATTAGGATCTGTTTGAACTCTGTTTGTCACTAATAGGATCAGGACTTAGTTATACACTGTCTTAAGTCGTCTGTTATATTGCTGTTTATCACCTGTATTAGTCTAACCCCATTTTGCAGTCTCTCTGCTCAGTGACACTGCATGCTCATCTGTGATTCTTCACAGTCTGAGTTCCATAAGTGGTCAACAGTCGATTTTTCTTAACTCTTTTGTTGTTAGCTCTTAGGTAATTCTGAAGAATTGCTTGCTGGATATGGATGACCATTTCCCATAGAAAAACCATAAGAGGAAGGTACTAGATGATCACTGCAACAAGGTTAAAGAGTTACCAGACCTTGAATCTCCACTAGGAACATGCTGGCACAAGCCTACTAACTGCTACAATAGCAATGGGATCTCTGCTCAAACTTCCTCCAATGCTGTACTGGCTGAAGCCTTGTTAATTGTGATGTTTATTATGTCATATATTATTAATATTTAGTGTGTTCTTATAACAGGTGAACAAAAAGTTTCTATTCAAAGGTTGGTATGCTAATCATGCAAAATCACCATGAGCACTGAGCCAACCATCCCACCAACACATTATGTTGGAGATACCCATTTGGTAAAACATTGTGTCCTGCTGCATGGAGAAGTCCATAATGCATGCTGCACATCCTCTTTCAACAGGAATTGTCAACCCTTCAAGGCCTTTTTTAAGAGACTGTAGGCATGATAATCACATGGGGAAGATCATAACCATAGGACAGGCATCTGAATCTCTCCTACTTGAACTAGCATAATCGATGAGGCAGGTCTCCCAGATTGACTGACATCTTGTGTCAAATCATGACCAGCACAGAACTTGGCACATCATTCGGCAGTGGTGCCCAGATATGCTGTCCCATACACATTCTTCATTCTCTAGTTGGTGTCATGTCTACCAGTGTTTCTCCTTTGGCAACCAAGAAAAAAATAACAGCACATTGATCCTGTTTGGATGCATTTGGTAATAACTTCACCATAGTTCACATTTTCACATTTACTGGACACATTTCAGGAAGATACAAACACCACACTAAGCCCTTGCCTATATGGCAGTGTTAATATACCCACATTGGAGTTGCACTATGTTGCTTATATGCTGTAGCAATGCCCTCAAATGGAAACTTTTTCATCACTCCTTATATTTCTGTATGTATTGTATAATCTTTCATTATTTGCGATGTTGATGTATCGCTGCACCATCAACAGCTTCCTGAATGCTTTAGGTGCCCTGTGTTGCTGATCATTATTGTATCTTCATCCTCAGATACTGCCAGTTCTATGCAATTTCTCTATTAAAAGAATTAATGATGTGTTTCAAATATTCATGTCTCTCAAACAAATGGCCAAGTAATCAAGATGAGTAGAGCATCCAGCTACACTGACATCAACCTGAACCATACTTGAACAAAAAGATCTCCCCTGAAACGGCATGTGATTGTCTACACTTGCTCAATAAGATACTTTTGGCTAAGTCGAAGTCACAGTCATAGCCATTGTTTTTCCAACAGAATTCATATCCTCCATTAAAATACACCAAGTAGCTCCTCTTGCCTCTAACTCACAGAAAACCACTATCTTTCTTCCAATGAGCTGAGTATTTTTGTGCAAAAGTCAAAGATCTTTAATGCCCAACTCACACTGGATCACCACCTACAATGTACCCTCCTGGAAATGGAAAAAAGAACACATTGACACCGGTGTGTCAGACCCACCATACTTGCTCCGGACACTGCGAGAGGGCTGTACAAGCAATGATCACACGCACGGCACAGCGGACACACCAGGAACCGCGGTGTTGGCCGTCGAATGGCGCTAGCTGCGCAGCATTTGTGCACCGCCGCCGTCAGTGTCAGCCAGTTTGCCGTGGCATACGGAGCTCCATCGCAGTCTTTAACACTGGTAGCATGCCGCGACAGCATGGACGTGAACCGTATGTGCAGCTGACGGACTTTGAGCGAGGGCGTATAGTGGGCATGCAGGAGGCCGGGTGGACGTACCGCCGAATTGCTCAACACGTGGGGCGTGAGGTCTCCACAGTACATCGATGTTGTCACCAGTGGTCGGCGGAAGGTGCACGTGCCCGTCGACCTGGGACCTGACCGCAGCAACGCACGGATGCACGCCAAGACCGTAGGATCCTACGCAGTGCCGTAGGGGACCGCACCGCCACTTCCCAGCAAATTAGGGACACTGTTGCTCCTGGGGTATCGGCGAGGACCATTCGCAACCATCTCCATGAAGCTGGGCTACGGTCCCGCACACCGTTAGGCCGTCTTCCGCTCACGCCCCAACATCGTGCAGCCCGCCTCCAGTGGTGTCGCGACAGGCGTGAATGGAGGGACGAATGGAGACGTGTCGTCTTCAGCGATGAGAGTCGCTTCTGCCTTGGTGCCAATGATGGTCGTATGCGTGTTTGGCACCGTGCAGGTGAGCGCCACAATCAGGACTGCATACGACCGAGGCACACAGGGCCAACACCCGGCATCATGGTGTGGGGAGCGATCTCCTACACTGGCCGTACACCACTGGTGATCGTCGAGGGGACACTGAATAGTGCACGGTACATCCAAACCATCATCGAACCCATCGTTATACCATTCCTAGACCGGCAAGGGAACTTGCTGTTCCAACAGGACAATGCACGTCCGCATGTATCCTGTGCCACCCAACGTGCTCTAGAAGGTGTAAGTCAACTACCCTGGCCAGCAAGATCTCCGGATCTGTCCCCCATTGAGCATGTTTGGGACTGGATGAAGCGTCGTCTCACGCGGTCTGCAGGTCCAGCACGAACGCTGGTCCAACTGAGGCGCCAGGTGGAAATGGCATGGCAAGCCGTTCCACAGGACTACATCCAGCATCTCTACGATCGTCTCCATGGGAGAATAGCAGCCTGCATTGCTGCGAAAGGTGGATATACACTGTACTAGTGCCGACATTGTGCATGCTCTGTTGCCTGTGTCTATGTGCCTGTGGTTCTGTCAGTGTGATCATGTGATGTATCTGACCCCAGGAATGTGTCAATAAAGTTTCCCCTTCCTGGGACAATGAATTCACAGTGTTCTTATTTCAATTTCCAGGAGTGTATACACCCATGTTTGTCACTAAGCTAACACCAAGTTGTTCAGACAATCCTGACAGATTGGCACAGGATTTGGTAGTGCAAATGCCTGATGAGGACACTTCCCCGCCCCAGCAGTGTTATTCTGGCACATTACTGTTTGTCCACAATAAGTTGACAATTGGTGTGGTTGGCTGTCAGAAATGTCTGTGCCCCTGAATTATGGCTTCTAAGTGGAAAGGAGCAGTGAGGGGAAGGCAGCATCAGCTGCTTGTAGTAGTGCTGGCATCACTACCCTCTTTTTGTGTTTAACACAAAATCAGAGGTGGCACTTGCGGAAATATTGCCTGGTTAAGTGACACTTCCATTGGATCAAAAATCACCTAACTTATTGACATATTCATGCTCATGAGTTTTACCTACAATTTATGTACTACTTATTTGTCAAAAATATTGAAAAATGAAAGTAGATGACTGTACAACTTATGACACTATGAATCGAAAGTCAGAAACTGAATTTTGGACTCTGTTTGCACACTGCATTTATTAAACACTGTACAGTAGTAATGTTTGCAAAGTGTAATTAACTGTGCCTGAAAGAACTGTCAAAATGATGTTACTAAATTCCACTGTCATATGTATTTGATGCAATATGATGATCAGGGGTGATTCTAGAAGTCGGTCAAGGGGTGGCTAATGTCAGGGGGGGGTGGGGGTTGAGGGGGAATGGAATATCGCTTAACAAAAGGAAATTTTGGCTCCTCCACTGACAAATTGGTAAAATCTGGTGATGCTTAAAGTAGTTTTTGGCAACTGTTTTGGAGTTCAGGATAAAAACATGTCTACAGAATATGTGTGCCCAGGAAGATAATATGATTTGACCCAGATGTCCAGTGATTTCAAAGTTTTTGTCTGGGGTAGGCATACCCAGCATATTTAGCTTTCTTGATTATAAAGTGGTACTCTTACATTAATATAGATCCAATGTATACTAATAAATAATAAGATTCCCATTTTAAGTTAGATGATATTTATTGGTTTAGACAGTAAGCTATTTGCCACTCTTATTCTTTTGTTAAAATGTGTTTGAAACACATTGCAACCTATATTGCTACATAATTATAAAAAAATAATTGAATCTGTTGAAGTAATATATTTGCTGATTTCTGAAGTCATTTTATCCAGTGTAATATGATACTCCATTAGGGGGGGGGGCTATAGCCCCCATAACTCCTCCCCCTTGCCACTTCCCCTGATGATGACGATGATGATGATGACGACAATCATCATCACCGCCATCATCATCACTTGAAGGTGTCGTACTAATGATAAGTTCATCAATGGCCATTTCCATTATTCTGTCTCGTGTTCAATACTCTCGCTCGCTTCAACTGCTACATTTTCCTGCAGTAAACTGCCAGTCTCATGGAGTAACTGAAAGGAAAGCAACATCAACAAGATTCTGCACTCTTTCTTTCACATGTCACTGGTGACATTTTTCTCCCTGAAATTGTGTTTTATTTTGGCCCATGCCAATTCTATCAGATTTATATCACAGTTGTAGGGCAATAAATAGACCAATTTGTGTCTCTGCTCTCAGCTTTTTTTTTCTGTGACATACACTTTCACAGCTGGTTTGTTTTCCAGTTCAGCGTTCCTCATTGAGTTATTACAGTGTATTCCCCTGATTCACAACCACTCTAACATCATAAGCCTGAAATCACGTTTATTACACGTTCTGTGGAACTTCCTGCTGTGGTATGGCACGTTATCCATACAATCACAGAATTGGGTGGAATATTAGGAACCACCATTTCTGTATATCTTGACCCTCTCCTCCCCTTCCATTAATGTCTGCTAGTTTCATTGACTTCAAAAAGTTCACAAGTAAGTGGAAACAGTTTTTTGCATGAAACTTCCTGACAGATTAAAGCTGTGTGCCGGACTGGGTTCCTAGGTTCAGGTCCTGATCCAGCACACAATTTTAATATGTCAGGAAATTTCAGATTAAAACACACTCTGTTGCAAAGTGAAAATTCATTCTAGTTCCTTGCATCTTGCTCCAAGTACTTGCTGAATTTGTCATTTCATGGCAGTTAGTTTCAAACCTGCAGAAGTAAGTACCAATGTGAAAATTTCAATGTCAAAAAGAAGAATGGTACTGAGACACATGAGTTGGAACCCATAAACATGCATAATTGGCACCAACAGTCAAAAAACTGCGAAATGAGTTTACCAGTCAATTTGCTTCACCAGAAGGGAAACTAGAATGACAATATAGATGTCTTTAAATTTTAGCTGATTTTTTAATGTTGCCGTAAACATTAATGCAATACTTTTATGATAAAAGTAGCAAATACTGCTTGCAAAAATAAAAAAATAATTAAAAGGCAATCTCTTGGTGAGATAACATGCCACATTTTTGTTTCCTGCTGTTGAATATTTGATTATACAATAGGTGATATGAATATAATAGAGGGAAACATTCCACGTGGGAAAAATATATCTAAAAACAAAGATGATGTAACTTACCAAACCAAAGCATTGGTATGTTGACAGACACACAAACAAACACAAACACACACACAAAATTCAAGCTTTCGCAACCCACGGTTGCTTCATCAGGACAGAGGGAAGGAGAGGGAAAGACAAAAGGATGTGGGTTTTAAGGGAGAGGGTAAGGAGTCATTCCAATCCTGGGAGTGGAAAGACTTATCTTAGGGGGAAAAAAGGACAGGTATACACTCTCATATGCACACACATCCATGCGCACATGTACAGACACAAGCAGACATAACACATATGTCTGCTTGTGTCTGCATATGTGCGGATGGATGTGTGTGTGTGTGTGTGTGTGTGAGAGTGTATACCTGTCCTTTTTTCCCCCTAAGGTAAGTCTTTCCGCTCCCGGGATTGGAATGACTCCTTACCCTCTCCCATAAAACCCACATCCTTTCGTCTTTCCCTCTCCTTCCCTCTTTCCTGATGAAGCAACCATGGGTTGCGAAAGCTTGAATTTTGTGTGTGTGTTTGTGTTTGTTTGTGTGTCTATCAATATACCAATGCTTTGGTTTGGTAAGTTACATCATCTTTGTTTTTTGATTATACAATAGATAAGACATGTTTGGAATTTGCATATGACATCCTCAAAGTTTTTAATCTAAGTGAATTCCTCTGGTTTTAGTTAATTGAACATTGTTTTTGACATGATTTTTATTCATTAATAATAATGCAACAACAGTTGCAACTACTTTGATTTTTAAGAATAACTACACTTCTGCAACAAGTACTTGCAGCAAGATCATGAAATAAACTAACCCAGTGATTTCAAGAAGTAAACTTGAGTAAGTTTTTGTTCTAACAGAAACATCTCAGCACGTATTTACAGAAGTTACTTGCTAGCGGACACAAGCCGTTTATAATACTTAACATCTAGAAGCAGCTTGACATTGACAGCACTTGGAGCCAAATGAATATCTTTCAAGTAGTGCCAGTTTTCTCTGCTTCTGGCAGCACTAGTGAAACTGTCAAGTTATAGAGGCCAAACAATACACCATCATGTTGCTGGTTTATTTCGTGTAAGCTCCTCCAAAGACAGTGACGATGTTTACTTGAGGATGGTTCCTGTTTTAATTCTGTTTTCCTGTTGTGAGTTCTGTTATTGTTCTGGCTGCAGGCTCCATTACCCATATCAGCAGTACACGCAAGTGAATGTCATTAATTGCCTCATTGCCCAGACTCTTTTCTGGGAGTTTGAAATCCTCGTTGTTGGTTCTGAGCCTGTGCTACTTACCTACTACCCTTACAAACCCTGAGGGGTCATCAGAGTCATTTTTGCACCCTACACAATTGCCAACTAACACACTCAGATGAATGACAGCCTGATATGACCCACACACTACCAAGTTGATACACCTGCGTTGCATACATATTACAGGTACATAAAAGTTCACTTGGTACACCATTCCTTGATTATTGTCCCACATGGCACTATGACCCCTACCATGAAGAGCTGTGGAATCACTCTGCCAGTTTTAGTATTACTTGTTTAATGAATAGGCAGTTAGAGGAACTGTATTGCACCTATGATGGATGGAAACTAGTTCTGACATTTTTCAGGTGGCAGAAGGCACGACCACAGCCAGTGGGTAGCTGCTGTTAGACGCTATCTGGTTATTGTTTTTTTCACCCCTATCTAATTCTTACTCTCCTGTTGGGCCACCTATGCTATGCATGTTTCTTTTTCTGCTGAATGAGAGTAATTTTGGCTATACTCTCCAAGCAGTACCAGTTTGTTATCTTAACTTCTCCAGCAAAAAACACTGAGGCATTGCACCTCCATTCTACTGCATTGATAAGTCTTCCTCTCCCCAGACTCTGTCATAGAGAGTGAACTTTCTCTGAGTGTGTCTGCCCATTACACAGCTACTGCTACTAATAACCATGCCTATTCTGCATTCAAATTCTTTGTGAACATCAAGGTTGTGTTATGTTGGCTGGCTACTGCTGAGTGATTATCACAAGATGTTCATGTGATTAAACCCTTGAATGCCATGGAAGGTGCCTGCATATACTAAAGTTATACCACACAGTGTATGTGTTTTGGTTGTGTGCATTTCCCTTATTATCATGGAGATCATCCGCGGACTGCTGTTTGTATTACTAGCTGGTTAACATTATTATCAGGATCATCTCTCTCTCTCTTTTGTTGTCACTCTTGTAAAGGAAAGCCACGAAGTTATTTTAGATTTAATTCCATGCACTGGGTGCTTGTATACATTCTCTCCTGTGTTAACATTTTGCAAACCTTATATATGGATGATATTACTCTACTGAAAAGCCAACTACATACATCAATCATTTGTACTCTGTAGACACCGTTACCCCTTGATTAACCATAACATCTGACTTATTATCCACCTGAATCTTACACAAAAGTACCCAGCCACCTAGTTTCGATCCATTCCTCCCTTGCAGATTCCTATTTCAAATCCAGTACTAAGTCAGTAATCTCATGCAGTGCACAATGTGTGGATTGACTGGGAAGCTATGGGTTGGATGGGAAATTACTTGCCCCAATCCCATTCAAACAATGGAAAAGATAATATTCCCTACACTTGTCCATAAAATCCTCCACATATAAATACGCAGCTTCATGACTTACTTTTCTCTAAGTCCAACACCAACCCAGTCAGCATTAACTGCTGCAAACACAAGTTTTGTATTTCATTTCTTTTCATACCAGCCAGTAATGCTAAAAATTTAGCTCTTGCCTGTAAGTATCTCAGATTACATGCAGCTGTTCTAAATTCTCAACAGAACTGGAATTTATTTCTGACACACTATTCAGATATCACCAAAATCAAATGTTGCCTTACAACTAGCACTTGACAGGAAAAACTGTGAGCTAGCACTCATCAGGAACTTCAAGCTGACAATACCCCCTCACCAACTATCCTCTCTGGGCCAAAACTCTGTTGATAAACATTCCAAGGGACTTACTGACTTAGTCAATGATAATCTATGAGTCCACATTGTCATCTCTATACTCACCAACAGCTGATACCAACCTACCAGCATGCATTGGCAATTACTTACACCTTCTCTCATCTTCAGGATAGATGACATTCATTATTCACTCCACCTTAGTGTTGGAAGTTTTGGGCCTATTTGCTAAACCAATTGTTGCATTTCCACTGACCATGATATGTACAGGGTTATTACAAATGATTGAAGCGATTTCACAGCTCTACAAAAACTTTATTATTTGAGATATTTTCACAATTCTTTGCACACACATACAAAAACTCAAAAAGTTTTTTTAGGCATTCACAAATGTTCGATATGTGCCCCTTTAGTGAGTCGGCAGACATCAAGCCGATAATCAAGTTCCTCTCACACTCGGCGCAGCATGTCCCCATCAATGAGTTCGAAAGCATTGTTGATGCGAGCTCGCAGTTCTGGCATGTTTCTTGGTAGAGGAGGTTTAAACACTGAATCTTTCACATCACTATGCGTGAAACTTGCCCGCACGCGTTCAACCGTTTCTTCACTCACTGCAGGCCGACCCGTTGATTTCCCCTTACAGAGGCATCCGGAAGCTTTAAACTGTGCATACCATTGCCGAATGGAGTTAGCAGTTGGTGGATCTTTGTTGAACTTCATCCTGAAGTGTCGTTGCACTGTTATGACTGACTGATGTGAGTGCATTTCAAGCATGACATACGCTTTCTTGGCTCCTGTCGCCATTTTGTCTCACTGCGCTCTCGAGCGCTCTGGCGGCAGAAACCTGAAGTGCGGCTTCAGTCGAACAGAACTTTATGAGTTTTTCTACCTATCTGTAGTGTGTCGTGACCATATGTCAATGAATGAAGCTACAGTGAATTTATGAAATCGCTTCAATCATTTGTAATAGCCCTGTATTTCCACATTTTGCACTAGCACACTGGAATAAGGTGTTATACTCTACTCATTTTTCTAACCACCATTATATTGGAATACCAACATTCAAAAACCATCACTCCAGTTTGGGAGTATTCTTTGCACAAGTAAACAACTTACTGCAGACACCTAACTATGCAATAATTTCTGCCAAACTCAAGTATTACTTTTCCACAACAAGGAACTTAGTCTGCAACATTTGACTGAAAAACTGCTAGTGTCTGAATCCATCAAAGCAACTACTAAAAAGCATGAAGGCCTCTAATCCATATGAGATCTAATTGAGATGATAACTAATATCTATAAACAACTATGCAATATCAGTGATGCCATTCCACCACATTGAGTAAAGAGGCCATGGTTGAATGGTGGAGGTTCTATTCTTAAAATGACAGTCAGAATGCCTGATCACACAGACACCAACAGATGAAATACAGCTGTTCACCATGTCACCTCCCTTGCTAGTAATAACATGATGTTATTTCCTGCCAACATGTGTGGCTAATTCATTTAGAAGATATTTTACTTGCCAATACACAGAAAATACAAACAGTTGGCATGAGACCAATGCAACAATTTGAAAAGTTTAAAACAACTTTAGCTCAGGATTTACTTTCAACACATGAGAACATATGCAACTTCATAGCCACTCTCAGAAATAACCTGAGTTATACAGATCCTTCTTTATGATGCACTTGCAGGCCAGATACATATGAACAGTGCGTGTAATACTATCTAGTTAGGGTTCTAGCACAAACAAACAGCCCTGTCCTCCCACCTGCCAATCTGTCCATTCATCTTATAACTAATATCACTGTTGACATAATGGCACCATCACATATTATTTATCCCATTACAGAATCCTACTTGCCTTACTATTATTTTGCTGCCCATGTGGAAATAACTAGGTTTTGTGACAGTCTTGCTGTACAGACAGTACTTGTACCACTTGTGGATTTGAGTTCTACTGGCTATACACCTTTCCCGTCACATGGAAAACCATGCAGAAGCACATTACTTTGCAGACCCACACATTCCTGGCTGTTAGCGGAGCTCAGCAGACACATTCTGCCATATCACTTGCTGCTTTGTAATGATGGATTCAAATCAAGAATTACTTGGGCATTTACTGAGATAGCCCTTATGTTGGCAGAATTTACTAAATCTCCATGCCCACAATTTGTGGCTGCATTACGGTTGTCTATGTTTATCGTTGTTGATAATAGTAGACTGTACTCTATGCCTACACTGTCAACTGTCATTTTAATCTGCTATGACTATGCACTTGTTTCCCAGACCTACCATGTTGCTTTAACTGATGGTGGGTTACTGTTCAATAGCCCCCAATGCAATATCTTCACTCCATACTTTAAGCTGTCTGTGCAATTGGAATACCATTTCAGTGTAAGTCTGAAGCCATTTTTGGGGTATCTACCTGACTTACCCTTGGAGGTGCACCCTCATGACAAATGGTCACTGCCATTCAGCTTACAGATAAACAGTTGCTGCAATCGATGGATACGCTAATCACCCAAGGACAAAGACAGATCAGTATGAATCATGCTGCTACTCATACTTAGGACTGGCACCAATGAAAGTACATGTTAACCGTAGCACTGCCTAGCACCATTTCCACTTCTTCAGTTCTAGCTTTGCTTGGTGTTGTTACATGGCTCCTGCACCAGAACAGTTATTATAAATGACTGCAAGTCACCCCAGCAAGTTGTGCCTAAGTGTCAGCCACCATGCAACTACAACAATTAATGGTGCAAGGACCCTCCTTTAGATCTTTATTGCTAGTTATAAGATTACTCGAGTGACTCTCCATTTCAAGCATAGGCCATGCAGAATGTATTAGTGATGTTTACTCTATGAATGCAACTATTTCAAACATTAAAATTGCATATCCCAGAGTATGTAAACTAACGTAAACTCCTCTCTGCTGGACTGATAAGTCCTGCCTAGCCATCTTGTACCTAGTGCAACAGACATAGTTTTAGCTTTACTTTTGTTATACTCAGGATTAATTATTACATGTTTAAAGGGTTTAAATATCAGTTAATGTCCTGGAAGACATCACCAGTGAAAAGATTATGTAAGGGGTAACTAAGGAAGGAAATTATAAGTAGTCATATACAACTGACAAAGTCTGTTGGGGCAGTTCCTAGCTTAAATGGCCTTCGACCACATTGCTGCAGCAATGTGTGAAATTAGTTTTAGTTATACACATTATCAACTTCTTGCTATTATTGTTGGCCACCACAATCAATCAATCAGGGGGAGAGGTTGATCCTGCTAAGGCAGAGAATTGATGAATCAGCTAAATTAGGAGATATATGCTAAAGGTTACTTTTACCAAGGACATACAGGTAATTTAGTCATAATAATACTTGGCAAATTAATTGTGAGAACTGTGGTGATGCACTACAGCACATGCATACCCCCACCCATCTGCTTCAGAAAACGACAACAGCAGATGACATGCACATTGGCCACAAGCAAAGTGGGCCTTAGAGGTGGAATCTCTCTCCAGCATGCACTGATTTGCTTCAGCTTTGGGGTTTCCCTGGAGAGAAACATGCAATGTAAGGGCTCCCTGACCAGCACTTCCTGCACTGATGTTGAACGACTGACATGCTCATCCAAGCAAGGTAGTGTTTTATAGTGAGCGTATTGTTCTGTGTGAACTTGAAGAAGGGACTTGCCATGTGGTGCAGTAATGATATTCTGGACATAGGCAGGTGCACCGCATGTTGCCTGATTACCATAGAATACCACATGCCTGCTCGCAAGTTGTGTTTTCCTTGTATTTGTTTGGGTATAAATCACTGTGTATAATTTTTGATGTTTATGATTTGTTACTGTCTGCTCACTGAAACCTTCAGTTCAGTAAGGCTACTGCATTCTGTAGGAATTATTTTCTGTGTGTCTATTCTTATTGCTACAAAATTTTAAAGCGATAATGTTCCCCTCGTTACTTTTTATGAATTGTGTTCTGTTCCAATACAGTAACCAAAAAATCAAAAGCACATTCCATACGCTGTTTATTTCTTTCCCACTAATGCCCATATGTACGAGTACTAGTGTACCATAGGCACCTTATGTGTGCAAGGTTAGTGAGGAAAGCATTTCCCACAGTTGTGACCTTTGACTGAATTGCTCCCACTTGAGCGTGTAAGTCGGCCATCGAGATCAAGGGGGACTAAGTAAAGATGATGGTGCCTCATCCAACACTGCTGATCTGAGTGGCAAGACTTCGGATCCAACGGCACAGGCTGCCTTGACATTTGCCCTGCTGACCGACCTGACAGAGCCACTGATGATATCAGTCTCCCCGCCCCCGCCTCTGGACCTGGCACCCCCAGCACAGAGGGCCCATCACCATCATCACAAGATCAGCATATGACCCTGTGACTATGCATGGTATGGCCTACAAGCACAGGGCGCCCACAGTGGATGCCCACAGCACCAACAAAGGGCAGCATGCAGTATACCGGCTGTGCAGGGCACACTGTGCATCACGTGTCATGTGTCACCTGCCCATGTGCCAGCACACTACTGCTTCTCTTGCCACTCTCTGCCCCAACCAGTTCTAGGCGCTTCAGTCCGGAACCGCACTGCTGCTGTGGTTGCAGGTTCGAATCCTGCCTCAGGCATGGATGTGTGTGATGTCCTTAGGTTAGTTAGGTTTAAGTAGTTCTGAGTCTAGGGGACTGATGACCTCAGATGTTAAATGCTATAGTGCTCAAGGCCATTTGAATCTGCCCCAACACCATGCCATACCCCACCATGCCAGCAAACTGAAGTTTGATCAATGTGCATGCTGTTGACTTGACTACTGCCATGACATTCGCGAGCCCCGCTGATGCTACACTGCAGCCTGCCGTGGGGACCACAATGCGTGTAATCGCTGCTTCTGCCTTTGCCACCAAAGTCAACACTGCCACCCCCACCAGCACCACACCACTGCCCAGCATAGGGGCCGCAGCCAGCAATGCCGCCACTTCTGCTGTTGTCGGCATCTACCCACCCCATTGTCCCCTTCTCATAGGGGGGAAGCTATGTGGTGATGCACTATGGTGCATGCATGCCCCCGCCACCCATCTGCTTCAGTAGATGACTACAATAAACGACATGAGGACCAGCTGCGAGCAAAGTGGGCTTAAATAGTGGAATCTCATCCCCCATGTGCTGTGTATGGCCTTGCTGCAGCTCTGAGTTTTTCCAGAGAGAAACATGCATCACCAAAAGCTTCCTGACCAGCGCTTCCTGCACTGATGTCGAATGATTGGCTTGCTCACCCAAGCAAGGAAGTGTTTTATAGTGAGTGTATTGTGCCATATGAACTTGAAGAATGGAATTGCCACAAGATGCAGTAATGGTATTCTGGACATGCACAGGTGTAGAGAAGACGATGCCAGTGAGTCTGCACCTCATGTTTCATCTGAACAATGATTGCTGGCTTCTGCAAACCTTACTGAGTGCTAGTGGCAGAGTGGTAAAATTTTGTTTATTAGGACCAATTTGATATTTATGTTTTCATGCCGCCCCTGGCAGTTTCATGGGGCCAGTAGGCTACCTCTGTGTCATGGAATTCTTAGTAACAGTTATTTGCTCTGTAGGAATTATTTCGCCTGTATTCATTCTCATTATTATGTAATTGTATTGAGCTAGTGTTTCCCTCATTAATTTTTATGTAATTGTGTTCTGTTCCAATAAAGAAACTGAAAAATAGAAAGCATTTTCTGTGTCCTGTTCATTTTTCCTACAAAGGCCCATATGTAACTAGTGCACCACAGCAGCTTATGTGTGCAAGATTAGTGTAGAACACATTTCCCACAGTACCATTAGAACATTGGAACAGTGTGCTCCAAACATCGTGCAAAACTGATGTGAAAAACAGGATCTAAGAATTAGTACAAGGAAAACTGTTGTAGTGCCATTCACAAAGAAACAGATCCAGGACATGTACTGGGCCCTTAAGCGTTCTGACGAAACACTACAAGTAGAAAGGGTAGTGAAGTACCTAGGGTTACCCACGGATGTGAAACTAATATGGACCCCTCACATAAAGCAAAAGGTGGATTTAAGTGCATTAGGAGGACCTGTGGAAAAAACCTAGGGCCTTAGTCCCAAGGGCATGCACTTGATGTAGATCTCTGTAATAAGACCTATGACAATATATGGGGCTATGGTATGCTGGAATAAAGTACAACAGAAGATGGTTGCTAAGGAGCCCTGGAAGGTGCAGAGATCGGTCTGCTTATCCATCGCAGGGGGAATTAGTACCACACCCACTGCTGGGATGGAGACCATGCTGGTCATGCCCCCATTACATCTTTGGGTTACAGTGGAGGCACTGGCAGGGCACAGAGGTTAAAAACTGGATATACTAATATACTGAATGTTGTAAAAACAGTAATTGCCAGGAAAAAGCTGGCTGACCAAACAGTAACTTCCAGCTACTGCAATAAACATTTCAAAGTGACAGTAGGAAGTTGGGTGCAGCGTAAAAAAGAACCACAATATTATTCAGGGGATATAGTGTGGTTTACTTACGGATTGAAAGCACACAAAGGTGCTGGAGCTGTGGTGTATAGGGTACAGTATAGCACAGGGAGCGCA